>NC_051229.1:27268098-27465598 GCF_015220715.1 Pygocentrus nattereri
TTCAGATTTTATTGCAAAACATAAACATCTCAATATAAACTGGATAAATGATCATAGTAAAGAAATATATAAACTAATATGTAACTATTTATGGTAATATGATTATTTACAAAGATTTACAACCAGATGAATATAAAGACGCATGCAATAATATTAACAATAAACTTCTATCAGGAAATCTGAGAGATGTATCGTGGCTAATCTCTGTTAGGAGACTACCCGTAAGAACTGTAGTCAGGTGGAGCTGCTATGTAAAGACTATAAAATGTCCCATGCCAAACTGCGACGCTGAAGAAACTTTAGAACACTTTTTATTTGATTGTTATAGATCTAAATGTGACGTTCATTACAAAAGGGATAATGCACACTAAAATAGGGTTATATAAAATTACCCTTTAATCATCGACTACGCCACCCAAGGAATTTCACCTCGGGAAATAATTAGTAATTCTAGCCACAAGAAAAACTCAGGTTCCTTTGTCTAAGACAGAGACATGTTTTCCACAAGTCAGTTTTTTTTTTTATGTTCAGAAAATACTTTTATTTCATGTCAACATTCATTTCAAAAACTCCAATAGCTATCTAAAACTATAAAAATACTTAGCTGCAGCTGTTAAATTAAATCAACACTTGTCTAAAAAAGCATGGAAAATGATCCCATATTAGGGACTGGAAACTAGAAAGTTAGCTACCACCGCAATTTATTGAAAAAGAAAAAGCATAGAGAGATTCCTAAACAAAAAAAAACAAAACCAATTAGAGTCACAAGAAAACAGAATAACTAAATAAACAAACCCAAAACTGAAAACATACGCAAATAAACCACTCACATAAGAAAAATAAACTTAAACAGTAGGAAAAACGATACAAATAAGAGCTACAAGCCAAACCAAAATAAGGCCTGCGCTTCAAAGAAAATAAAGAATAATTAAACTAAAAAAAAAATACACAGATAAATAAAGAAATAATTAACTAAACTAAGCCCAAAATATTAACAAAAATATAATCTAACGAATTTCGAAAAATAGAAACAAAAAACCCAACACAAGAGTCAGAAAAAATAAATAAATAACCTTAACACAAAAAAAACCGGAAATCTCCAAAGGAGATAACCCGCGTCTGGGCAAAAAAAAAAAAACAAAAAAAAAGTAAATAAACAACTACCCAAAAACAAATAAATAACCAAGGGAATAGCAAATTAACAACTAGTCTTCAAGTAGCACCTTAAAAAGATATACCGCTTCCCCAAAATATGGAGCAGAGGAGAAAAAAACGAAACCAAAAACATAAGAAAAACAGCAGCACCACAGAAGAAGGAGCAGCAGAGGGACATTAACCTCCCTTACCCGAGATTTACTCGGCCCACATCAATGATATGAAGCGCGACATCGATCAAAGAATAGGAGCAGCAGCTGCGGGACAATTCTAGCGGAATAATTAAAGAGTAAATACACTAGCTAAAACATTCTTAATAATAAATAAATGGACTATTCCTACCTGAGGTAAAGCCGTGAAACAGCAAAATAGTGGAGATGTAAGGCAACAAAGCAATGAAGAGGCAGAGTAAAAACTAAATGGAGGCCTTGGACCACAGCACCACACCAACACTGCAATCACTACCAAATAAATACAAAATCACCTCATTACTTCACACACTACAAACCCACACACCAATAAAAGAGAGAACACCACCCATGGTCCTACCTGACTTGAATAAAACATGCCAATTGTTGCAGTTGTGCCTCACTGCACCACGTCAAACCACGCAGCAACCCACGGGCCAAACCGACCGGAAGGTCAAATTCACCGGCAAAAAGAGGGGGGGAGGGGCAAGCAGGGCAGAGGACTCCCTAAGCCCTCCTTTTTATAGGGTCACAGTGACGTCCCAATATTAACCCATACCAGTAGTATTAAATGAGAATAAGTGAACAAGAACACCATCTGCCACATTCTGCCCCCATTTCTTTAAATCGGCGCCTGACGATTAGCCGCTAAACTGTTAGTTCCATGGCCTGAAGAGGGTAGACCCCTCACTAGGCACCACTCTTACTAAATTATTAGACCCTGTGCCCGGTGGACCCACAGATCTAGGAAGGTGGTGAATATTAGGGTGCTGTCCAGCTGTGGTACGTGTAGTACGCCGCGAAGCCAGCAAACTAAAAGATTGTTCCCTTGAAGAGGACATGACTGGGAGGGAGCTAGTCACCCCTTGGTCCAACCTTGGTCCAGAAACCACATCTTCACCAACTAACCCCATCTCCACATTGAGGTTTGGTGCAGAGCCTATTGGTGACCCACTCGGGACTGCAGAGACAGCACAAGGAGGAGCCTTAGAAACCCACACACACAAGTCATCATCATCACTGACTGAATCGCCTTCCACTACCACTGGAGTGGGTGAAGGCCCACCCGATGGGGCAGGCAAGGGCACTGAGTGTACCCTGGCCTTTAGCATGCTTCTATGTACATGTCTTACCTGCTGCGGATGTTCCACCGATGCTATGGTATACACAGCCCCCTCCCCAGCTGGTGCCTTCAACACCCGATAGACAACAGAACTCCAAATGTCTTGAATTTTATGACGACCTCTCCAGCTATTATGCCTCAAGTACACCAACTGACCAACCTGCAGGGGTGCCTCACGCACCCTCTGATCATAACGTTCCTTTGGACGTCCAGCTGCTTGCAACAATCTGTCCCGGGCACCCTCAAAGGCAACTTTAAGGTGGGCCTGATGCTCTGACACCCAATCATGCACATCTCCATACACAGGCTCCGACACTCGACCGAGGAGAAAATCCACTGGGAGTCTAGCCTCCCTGCCAAACATTAAAAAGAAGGGTGATTCACCCGTACCCTGGTGAGGAGTGGTATTATAGCAAAAGAGAACTTGAGGTAAACAAGAAGGCCAATCCCGCTTCCTTGTGACAGGGAGGGTGCGCAACAGATTGTGAAGAGTCCTATTGAACCGCTCACACTGCCCATTCCCAGCAGGGTGATATGGGGTAGTCCGGGACTTCTCCACTCCATATAAACTACAAACCTGCTGGATTACAGAGTTCTCAAAACTCTTACCTTGGTCAGAGTGAATCCGACTGGGTATCCCGAATTTGTAAAACCATTCGGCTAAAAGAACCTGCCCCACTGTAGTGGCCCGCTGATCCCGAGTAGGGACTGCCACGGTGTACTTGCTGAACACATCAGTAAGTACCAACACATTCTCCAGACCATTTGCTGCCGGCTCTAAGATGGTAAAATCTATCGCCACAATTTCATTGGGTTTAGAAGCCAACAAATGCCCCATAAAACTATGTGGTCCTGACCCAGAATCCTTAGCCACTTGGCAGCGCTCACATTCTTGACACCACTGCTTCACATCTGAAGCCATTCCAGGCCAGTAACAGCGCTCCCTAACCAATTCCGAGGTCCGCTCTACACCCTGGTGGCCATGCTCCTGGTGTAAGGAGGTCAAAATATCCCCCTTGAGGGCTGCAGGCAGGAGAAGCTGCAAATTCTCCTCACCTCCCTCAGGACGGAACACCCGGCGGAACAATACCCCATCTTGTTCGACCAGACGATCCCACTGACGCAAAAGGGCCAACACTGGCCGAGAAAGCTGTCGTCTCTCTTCTGGAGTGGGTTGCCTTTGTTCCTTCCAGAAGTGCCAGAGGTCCCTCAATACAGGATCTGCCCCTTGAAGTTGGCAAAGGTCTGATGGAGAGGAGCCAGGGAACACTGAAACTAAGGACTGGATGACAGGCACTCTATCCAAACCTGATACCTGCTGCAAAGAGGCCGGGATGACAGTGCCTGGCAAGATCTGCTCCGTCCAATTAGACCCCGGAGCATACTGCCGCGAAAGAGCATCAGCATTCCGGTTACTCCGACCTGACCGATACTTAATTTCAAAGTTAAAAGCAGCGAGCTGAGCCGCCCAACGGTGCTCCATAGCCCCCAATTTTGCGGTTTGAAGATAACTCAAGGGGTTGTTATCCGTAAACACAACACAGCGATGACCCAACAAATACTCCCGAAATTTTTCGGTCATGGCCCACTTCAGAGCCAGAAATTCTAATTTCATGGAGCTATAATTAGTCATGTTGCGCTCTGTAGGACGAAGGCCACGGCTGGCATAGGCCACCGGCCTAAGGCGACCATCCTGTTCCTGGGAAAGGACTGCCCCTAAACCGCTGTAACTAGCATCCACCTCCAAAATAAAGGGACGTGAAAAGTCTGCATAAGCCAACACGGGGGCAGAAACCAATTTTGCCCTCAAGGCCTCAAAGCTTTGCTCACACTCAGGCGTCCAAGCCTCACCCACAGTTTGACCAGACCCCTTCTTGGACTTGGTGCCAGCCAGTTTTGCCACCAATCTATGGAGAGGGCCAGCCAACTGGGCAAAACCCTCCACAAAACGCCGATAATAGCTGGCGAATCCCAGGAAAGAGCGTAACTCTGACACGGTTTGAGGCCGCCGCCACTGAGCCACGGCCTCAACCTTAGCAGGGTCAGTGGAAACCCCCTTGGCAGAAATAACATGCCCCAAATAACTAACCTCCTGCTGAAAGAAGGCACACTTCTCTAATTTAGCTTTTAATCCTTCCCTCTGGAGTCGGTCGAGAACAACCTCCAAACGCTGAATATGTTGAGACGGATGAGGAAAATACCACAATATCATCGAGGTACAAAAGCAATGACTGACACTGTTGGTCGCCAAACATCCTCTGCATGAGCCGTTGGAACGTGCTTGGGGCATTACAGAGACCAAAGGGCATACGATTTCACTCAAACAGACCAAAGGGAGTGCAGAAAGCTGTTTTGGGTTTATCCCTCTCAGTCACCGGGACCTGGTTATAGCCACTGGCCAAATCCAGAGTAGAAAACCACCGAGATCCGGACAAGGCATCCAGACTCTCCTCAATACGAGGCAGGGGGAAAGCATCCTTCCTAGTTTTACTATTCAGCTGGCGATAGTCCACGCACATACGCATACTCCCATCCTTCTTCTTTACCAGAACAATGGGAGATGCATATGGGCTACTGCTCTCCCGGATAATCTGAGCCTCAAGCAGCTGATTAATATGGGCTTTCACTACCTCATATTCTGATGGGGGAACCCGCCGATAACGCTGTCGCACTGGAACCTCATCCAGTAAAGGGATATCATGAGAGATGAGATTTGTGCAACCCAGGTCACTCTCATGAGCAGAAAACACTGTCTGAAACTTCTGTAGCAGAGACACAACCTCACTTCGTTCCTTCTCTGACAGCATAGACAAATCCAACGACTCAAGTTGTGTCTGTACAGAACTAGCAACCGCCTGTGAAGACATAGTTGCAGTAGCAAACCTCTGTTCCTCAACCCCAGAAGGAAGGTTAATTACATAGGCAAGACTCAAAGAGCCTAACTGAACACAGGGATGCAGCAGCATCTCTGTGGTGCCTACATTGACCACAGGAACATAAACAGTACCTCTGACCACTGGCAGCAAACAAGGGGAAACCAGCAACCCTGCTGGTAACCCACTCTCAGGGGGTTCCAGCAATACCACCTCACCAGAGAAGTGCTCTGGACAAGTACTGGGCACCAGCTTCATAACACCACCTGGCACACGGATTGCACGGGCACCACGGACCCTGGCTTGGCCAGAAGGATTCCTGGAATTCTGAAAAACAGAGGAATGACATTGTTGCAGTGCATCCAAGACTGGACCTGGGGCCTGAGACACTGAAGGCAAACTGAACATAGAAGAACCATGCACCCCAAACAACTCCTGGTAGCAGCGACTGATAACATTCATGCCCAAAATACCAGGAGCTAACGAAGATGCCCCAGGTGGATCCTTAACCACCAAAATACCACACTGAGGGACAACTTTACCACACAAAACTACATCAAGCTCAAGATAGCCAATATAGGGGATATCAAGCCCATTGGCAGCTCGAAGACGCAGCCAGTGGCAAGACTGAAGACGATCAGGACCCCAAGACTGAAACTGCTCCAAAAATTAACTCTGTTATGGTGGACACCATGGACCCAGTATCCACCAAGCAAGTCACAGCTATCCCCCCAATAAAAACTGTAATATTAGGACAGAATGACATCAACCGGTGCACATTGTCCGCCTTTGAGCCCGAAAATGCCCCCTCTGAGCTTTGGCTCCGCAACTCAGTGGGCTTTAGTTTTCCTGCTGTGCAGCAGAAGGAAGTCTAGCCCTATTAAAACGAGCGCCAGATGGAATACTACTACGGGAGCTAACACGCTCCCCCTCACACTCCCTCGCCAAATGGCCAGGCTGTTGGCACCTATGACATACAACACGACCAGAAGGGGGTCGATTAAATCTGGACGATTGCTGCAAGGAAGTAAGGGCTTGAGTCAGCTGATCAATCTGACCTTGCTGCCGCTTCAGAAGTTCCTTCAGTTCCCCTAACTCAGATGCTCGAGGGGTTACTACTGGGGTTGGAGAGATCCCCTGCACACCATACTGCACCCCGTAAGCTGACGGCAAAGAAAAACTACGTCCCCTGGTTCCCCCGGGCAACCCCTCCCTCTCCCAGCGCATAGCCTCCCCTCGCACCTCCAACAAGGTAGCACCAGGGTGCCGACGAACAAACTGTTTAAGTTCCCGACGAAGGGAGACATCCAGCACATGCTCAATAAACTGGTCTCGGAGCAATACTCCGACATCAAGGGTGCCAGCAGGTGCCTGTTGTTCAACCTGCTCCATTAAAGCCATTAAAGCTAAGGAAAACTCCAATAATGTCTCGCCCTCCTGCTGCCGTCTAGAGAAAAAGGCCTGCTGGAGTGTGACATAAGATGAGGCACAACCATACAGCTCTTTTAAAATATCAAATATTATGGTGGGATCACTTCGCTCTGCACTACTCCGATACTTTATCTCTCTACGTGCTTCTCCCTCTAAATGATCAAAGATAAAATATGCTTGGTCAAGAACTGACAGATGTCGAGCCCGCATACATGCCTGTATTTCCTCTATCCATTCAATTACGCTGATGCCGGACTTACCAGCAAACATAGGGCACTTCCTATCCCTAGGAACGACAACCAGTCGTTCAGTAGCAACAGGGCTAGCAACTGCAGAAGGCTCATTAACTAGAGAAGCTGGTAAGCTGACACCTGCCACCAAGGCACCCTTCTCCTGAAGGAGACGCTGGTTATCAGCCTGAAGCTGTGCTACAAGCTCCCGAAGCTGTTGAATTTCCTCGGCCATAACTAACAAAGTGCTTACTCCAAATTACCAGAGGTAGAAGAAAAACTAACCCCACCCACCAAAATATTCAAATCCTTATCTGTGGTGCTGCTGCTTTTTCTCCACCTATACTCAAAAGAAAAAAGAAAAGGAAGAGAATATATTAATAAAAATACAGAGCAACAACAACAAAAATGGAACCACAAGTCTCTGTCAACACAACAAATCCTGCCGACTACGCCAGATTGTGACGTTCATTACAAAAGGGATAATGCACACTAAAATAGGGTTATATAAAATTACCCTTTAATCATCGACTACGCCACCCAAGGAATTTCACCTCGGGAAATAATTAGTAATTCTAGCCACAAGAAAAACTCAGGTTCCCTGGTCTAAGACAGAGACATGTTTTCCACAAGTCAGTTTTTTTTTTATGTTCAGAAAATACTTTTATTTCATGTCAACATTCATTTCAAAAACTCCAATAGCTATCTAAAACTATAAAAATACTTAGCTGCAGCTGTTAAATTAAATCAACACTTGTCTAAAAAAGCATGGAAAATGATCCCATATTAGGGACTGGAAACTAGAAAGTTAGCTACCACCGCAATTTATTGAAAAAGAAAAAGCATAGAGAGATTCCTAAACAAAAAAAAACAAAACCAATTAGAGTCACAAGAAAACAGAATAACTAAATAAACAAACCCAAAACTGAAAACATACGCAAATAAACCACTCACATAAGAAAAATAAACTTAAACAGTAGGAAAAACGATACAAATAAGAGCTACAAGCCAAACCAAAATAAGGCCTGCGCTTCAAAGAAAATAAAGAATAATTAAACTAAAAAAAAATACACAGATAAATAAAGAAATAATTAACTAAACTAAGCCCAAAATATTAACAAAAATATAATCTAACGAATTTCGAAAAATAGAAACAAAAAACCCAACACAAGAGTCAGAAAAAATAAATAAATAACCTTAACACAAAAAAAACCGGAAATCTCCAAAGGAGATAACCCGCGTCTGGGCAAAAAAAAAAAACAAAAAAAAAGTAAATAAACAACTACCCAAAAACAAATAAATAACCAAGGGAATAGCAAATTAACAACTAGTCTTCAAGTAGCACCTTAAAAAGATATACCGCTTCCCCAAAATATGGAGCAGAGGAGAAAAAAACGAAACCAAAAACATAAGAAAAACAGCAGCACCACAGAAGAAGGAGCAGCAGAGGGACATTAACCTCCCTTACCCGAGATTTACTCGGCCCACATCAATGATATGAAGCGCGACATCGATCAAAGAATAGGAGCAGCAGCTGCGGGACAATTCTAGCGGAATAATTAAAGAGTAAATACACTAGCTAAAACATTCTTAATAATAAATAAATGGACTATTCCTACCTGAGGTAAAGCCGTGAAACAGCAAAATAGTGGAGATGTAAGGCAACAAAGCAATGAAGAGGCAGAGTAAAAACTAAATGGAGGCCTTGGACCACAGCACCACACCAACACTGCAATCACTACCAAATAAATACAAAATCACCTCATTACTTCACACACTACAAACCCACACACCAATAAAAGAGAGAACACCACCCATGGTCCTACCTGACTTGAATAAAACATGCCAATTGTTGCAGTTGTGCCTCACTGCACCACGTCAAACCACGCAGCAACCCACGGGCCAAACCGACCGGAAGGTCAAATTCACCGGCAAAAAGAGGGGAGGAGGGGCAAGCAGGGCAGAGGACTCCCTAAGCCCTCCTTTTTATAGGGTCACAGTGACGTCCCAATATTAACCCATACCAGTAGTATTAAATGAGAATAAGTGAACAAGAACACCATCTGCCACATAAAGAAACATGGAATAAATTACAAAGCTTAAATATAAATATACAAATGAATATGAAGACCGTAGCATATGGATTATTTGGAAACTCTCTCCCAAAACAACAAAAGGAATTATTATGGCTAATCATTTGCATTGTAAAAAGTCAACTGTGGAAAACAAGAACGAGAATGACGATTGATCAAGCTTTTGTGTCCAGTGATGTTGTTTTTAGTCAAATTATACGGGAACTGAAAAGAAGAAGGACTATCGATACAAAAAAACAGGAAGGTAAGAAATGGGACTTTCTGACCTTTTAAAATATAAAAAGTCTGTAACTGTTTTGATATTTTGTATGTAATGATGATGTTTGTTTGTTAATTGTAAACTGTTATACTTTTTGCTAAAATAAAGTTTCTTTAAAAAAAAAAAAAGAAAGGGCGGTAAAGGTCTCGGTAAAGGAGGCGCTAAGCGTCACCGCAAAGTGCTCCGCGATAACATCCAGGGCATCACCAAGCCGGCTATCCGCCGTCTGGCTCGTCGTGGCGGTGTGAAGCGTATCTCTGGTCTGATCTACGAAGAGACTCGCGGCGTGCTCAAGGTATTTCTGGAGAACGTGATCAGGGACGCTGTCACCTACACCGAGCACGCCAAGAGGAAGACCGTCACCGCCATGGACGTGGTTTATGCCCTGAAGCGTCAGGGACGAACCCTGTACGGTTTCGGAGGTTAAACGCTTGACTCGAACAACCATAAACCCAACGGCTCTTTTAAGAGCCCCCCACACTCCCACCAGAAGAGCTGTTCCTTATGACCTGTTTAGTAGAAAAAGCGCTAGATTGTTTTAGTGTCTTTAATAGCGGATTTTTTTTGTCCGTTGAACTTCAACGTTGGGAGGAAATTAGTAGTGATCTTACTTTAATACCAGAGCAACAGAGAGAAAGAGGAATATTGTATATTTCGAGTGGTGAGTTACTGTAGGTCTCACAAAACGCTGTTGGAGTCGTTTAGTTAGTAAAGCCGTTATTGTTCATCGTCACAGCTTCACGACTTCTACCTTTTACAGTTACTATATTTTTAGTCAAAGAAAAGTCCAACAGCAGTTTGAGATCCAAAATGCACAATTATTAAATGTTTTAGCAAAACTCAAAACCTCTCAAAGGTGTTTAAAAATGTGAACAATAACCAAAATAAATATTTTGAATAAATTTGTTCAAATGTGCTGTGCAGGACACCTAGTAGATCGGAATGCGCGGGAAAGAGAACAAAGACAGTCTTCAGCTAGGAGGAGGAGAGTGGGGTGAAGGAGAGCTGGGGGTTGTCCGCCAAGCGAGCCGTTGATCATCGTCCAATGACCGTTTGATAGCACTGTGAAGGCGGAGCTTGATCTATTTGAATATCGCAGTTTAAATAAGCCGGTGCCGGGCGCTCCTCCTCATTCTTCAGTCTGACTCGAAGAGGAGAGCCATGCCTGAGCCTGCCAAGTCCGCCCCGAAGAAGGGATCTAAGAAAGCCGTGACCAAGACGGCCGGCAAGGGAGGAAAGAAGCGCAGAAAGTCCAGGAAGGAGAGTTATGCCATCTACGTGTACAAGGTGCTGAAGCAGGTCCACCCCGACACCGGTATTTCGTCCAAGGCGATGGGCATCATGAACTCGTTCGTCAACGACATCTTCGAGCGCATCGCCGGTGAGTCGTCCCGTCTGGCTCATTATAACAAACGCTCCACCATCACGTCCAGGGAGATCCAGACCGCCGTGCGCCTGCTTCTTCCGGGCGAGCTGGCCAAGCACGCCGTGTCCGAGGGCACCAAGGCCGTCACCAAGTACACCAGCTCCAAGTAAGAAGTGACCCGGACTTCATCAAACCCAACGGCTCTTTTAAGAGCCACCCACGGTTTCGCTTTAAGAGCTTTTCTCTGTTTGAGAATGAAAGCGGTTTTTTAGCGGGTGTGTCTGAAATTGTTAGTTTGCGTTTTCCCGCGCAATTTGCGCAACTTCTCCAGCGCTCACACATATTGATCGTGCTATTTGGTATATTTAAATGTAGCCTGATGAGCTCCTTTTTAGAGAAAAAATGGCTTAACTTCTTTTTTGCTTTCTCACTGTGTGTGAGAGATGGAGAGAACTCGAACTGCATTAATAAAAAAGGCTATAGTAACAGTTTGGTTTTATTTTTTGTGCGATCACAAGCCTCCATGATGCGTTGCTGAAGGTTTTGTTGTTGATTTTCTCAGCAAAAACAATTTATTTGAGACGACCCCAGAGATAAGTCAATAATAAAATACAGTAAAACCTGTTCTGTGATTTGACATCCTGTAAATCCAGTTCTTAGGCTGGTGAGCTTAAAGCGTTGTCTTATCACTGTTCATTGCTAAAATTTGTCATTTATTTGTTTTTTCCACCTCAAAAACACTTCCTTGTAAGTGATTATCAACTGGATCAGGTGTGCTGGGCCAGAGAATAGCTGGAATACTGTGGAGTGTGAAGAGCAGAATTAAGACCTTTAGGACTAAAGCAATGATACGTTTGGATTTAGGATTTATGCTCAGGAACTATGAACAGGTGTGTAGCAAGGCCCCAGGCTTCTGCTGTATTTAGTCCAAGTAAAGGGGCTTTGAGTGAGTTAGACTGAGGATACAGAGTTTACAGCCAGGCCAGAGACGTCTGATGAAATGGGAGTTAGTTAAAGTCAGTTGCAGTCTAAGTCTTAGGGCTGTGATGCAGAGACAGGCGTCAGACTCCGATTAGAGTAGATCCAGCTTTCTCATTGTGCAGTTACAGGTGCAGAGCCAATGAAATGCAGTCAGCATCTAACCAGAAGTGCAAAGTACAGTATTATTTACATTAAAGAATATAGATATGCACAAAGCTGTTAGAGGAAATGAAAGCAGCCCTTACGCCAGGGTGTCCAGTCTTATCCTCTAAGGGCTGGTATGGCTGCAGGTTTTCACTCCAAGACTGAGACCAACTAAATAATTAAGCAAAGTCAGCTGTGCTGCAGCTTGTTTGGAGTGAAAACCTGCAGCCACGCCGGCCTTTTGTGAATAAGACTGCACACCCCTGCCTTAGGCTGATGATAAGGTGTCAGGGAGTACAGGTGGGTTAAAGCAAGAACATAAAGCAAAAGTAGGTGCAAGATGTGCCATTAAGCTCACATACTTATGGATAGGCCTGTTGGAGTTTTTGAAGAATATGTCCTCGAACCCTAATTAATAAAAGTTTTGTAACAATCATTAGCTTGGAAAATATTAAAAACGGTTATAAACACAAACTGAGACAGACAGGCCTATAAGCATTTAACTGAGGCAGGCAGACAGAGACCGGAAAAGCAGGCCCAATATTTCCATATATAGAATAGCGTGAACTCCAAACTCAAAGCAGGGTATGGGAATGAAAGGAGCCATTGTGGTAGGAAAAATCACCTGGCAGGTCAGAAAGAGTGAGAAACACTGCTTTTACAATAGAAGTTAGCTGGGAATAGGAAGGCTAGCTGATACGGGTTGGTAAGAACCGGTCTTTGAGCCAATTTAATAAGAAAGTGTTTCAAACAACGGACACAGGGAGGATAGGGAGACCTGATAAAACAAGGCAGAGAAAATTAATAAAAAAAAAAAAAAACATCTTGAGTTGGGTGAGATGTTTCTAAATTAGAAAACAGATTAAATTAAAACTAAAACTTTGATTTAACTTTATTTAATTAGTAATGTTTTTCCACATCATCTGGGACTTCGGAGCGGAGGACAAGGAGCTCTGGGTCCCGACAGCCTCAGGTTTATACAGTAGTCAGAGTAACAGCTGCTATAGCCCTGAACTCCGAGATCGTGAAAGTCCGTGTAGGGCAAGGCCTTTGACTTCCAAAGGCGACAGTGAGCAATGTGATCTTTCCTGCTAGGCTACAGGCTTACGCTGTATAGAGAGGGACTGATGGTGGGTTTAGAGCTCAGCTTTAGGCCCTGGTCTTATAGTAAAGTTAGATGAGTAACAGTAGCTCCAGTTAAAGAACGTCAAAGTAAGCTTATGGCAGGGCATCAGGCTTGTGATGGAGTAAGAGTGAACTGAGATGTATCATTAGACTTCTGATAAAATGAGAGAATTAAAATCAGGTGCAGAGCTCAGCTTTGAGCCCATGTCGTAGAGTAGGCCAAATCAGACTTACAGCCAGGCCTCAGGCTCATCATGCAGTTAAAGCCACAGCAGATTTAGAGCGAGGCTTTAGGTTTATGGTGAAGTGAAAATATATTTAGGTCAAGAACTTTGATTGTTGCTGAGGTCAAAGTAATCAAAAGCATGACAGAAGCTAAGACATGGGACTATTATGTAGTTGGAGCGAGCCACAGGAGTTTTTTGGGCCAGAGCTCATGCTTATGGTGAAGTTAGAGTCAGAGAAGAGTGAGGTTTATTTCTAGTAAGTTTATAAGAAGTTTATGGTTACTTCCCACTAGGGTGATGGAGAAATTAGAATAAAGTTAATTAGGGTGAGATGGAGCTTGGGGTTTATTTACCACTGGTCAAGTCAAAGTTTATATATAGCGCTTTATACACCGGCACAGCAGCAGAGAGGAGCTCTGCCCACGGCGCCCGTTTGCTTACGCGTGTGCTTTACTCGCTCCAAGAAAGCTCGTTTTACCCATAATAAACGGGGCGCTTGACCGCACGTTGTTCTCCCGCGCCGTCGCCGAGGCTCTCCGCGAATGAGTCGTCGAGCTGTCTGAAGGCTCACGTCGCCGTTTGCTACCATTTTCCACCGATTATCGCGTTAAAAGCGCCGCATCTCGTTCGAAGCGGCGACCGCGCGGCACTTTCTTGAGCGCTCCGTGCGAAACGAGGCGTCGCTGCGCGCTCATTCCCGGACTCAGGACACACGACAGAGCCTCTTCTAGAGGTCTGAGAGGTTGGGCGCTCGACAATCGGCGCATTCGCTCTTATTTCACCCGATAAATATCACGAGAAAACACAAGTGCGAGCGCGTCGCTGAGGCATGGCTGCACAGCGCCCGCCGGGTTGAGTCTACACCGTTCTCGTGTGGCTTTTAAGGGGCGGCCCGTCGCCTGAGAGGGAGGTTCCTCTGAACAGCGCAGCTCCGCTCATTCTCGCTCCCCTCGCAGCAAAAGCAGAACGATGGCAGAAGCCGCTCCCGCTCCAGCCGCCGCCGCGCCGGCCAAAGCTCCCAAGAAGAAGCGCGCCGCTCCGCCCAAGAAAGCCGGCCCCAGCGTCGGCGAGCTCATCGTCAAGGCTGTTTCGCAGTCTAAGGAGAGGAGCGGCGTGTCTCTCGCCGCCCTCAAGAAAGCTCTGGCTGCCGGCGGCTACGACGTGGACAAGAACAACTCCCGCGTCAAGATCGCCGTTAAGAGCCTCGTGACGAAGGGCACTCTGGTGCAGACCAAAGGCACCGGCGCCTCGGGTTCCTTCAAGCTTAACAAGAAACAAGTCGAGCCCAAGAAGAAGCCGGCAAAGAAAGCGGCGCCGAAAGCCAAGAAGGCGGCCGCCAAAAAGCCCGCCGCTGCTAAGAAGCCCAAGAAGGTAGCAGTGAAGAAGCCCGCGGCCGCTAAGAAATCGCCGAAGAAAGCCAAGAAGCCGGCGGCCGCCAAGAAAGTCGCCAAGTCTCCCAAGAAACCTAAGAAGCCCGCGGCACCGAAGAAGGCGGCCAAGAGCCCGAAGAAAGCGAAGGCGGTCAAACCCAAAGCTGCCAAGCCCAAGGCGGCGAAAAAGGCCGCCCCCAAGAAGAAGTGAACGCGCCGTTTTACCTTCGTGTCCCGTTTTCCCCGCTCAAAAACGGCTCTTTTAAGAGCCCCCCACATTTTCCACTGAAGGAGCTTGGTTTTCTTTCGCTCTGCACAACGTCTAAAACCTCCCAGACGGTACCTGCAGGTGATCGATGCAGTAGCTGAACTGTAGTTACATGGCTGAGAGTGAGGGGGGAATGGGCGCAGTGCAGGCGTGCAGTGTGAGTGTCTGACCAGCGATACGAACATCACGTACATAGTGAATGTGTAGCGCTGCGTTAGTGGAGTAAGAGTTAAGCGGGAAGATCACCGTGTGTGTGTGTGTGTGTGTGTGTGTGTGTGTGTGTGTGTGTGAAAAGCGTTCTGCTCAGTTTTTACCCAGAACTACTAACTAAGATCAAGCCGCGCTCCAGTGACACGAGGGGCTGAATAAAAGCAGCACCGAACATGTAGTTTAGTTATTAATGTGCTGATCAGAGAAAACACGGAGCACAAAGACCAGTCGCCACAAAAAAATGTGAACCTGCAAGCAGCGGAGTAAGAGAGACTTTGGTAACGTGTGGAAACGTCGTGTTACTGAGTGACTAACAAACCCGCTGAGATTAGATGCTGTTCTGGCTCAAACACTGTGTGTCCTGCTCACCTCCACCAGCTGAGACCCCGCTGTCCTGTTCACCTCCACCAGCTGAGACCCCACTGTCCTGTTCACCTCCACCAGCTGAGACTCCACTCTCCTGTTCACCTCCACCAGCTGAGACCCCAACTGTCCTGTTCACCTCCACCAGCTGAGACTCCACTGTCCTGTTCACCTCAAACTGCTGAGACTCCACTGTCCTGTTCACCTTCACCTGCTGAGACCCCACTGTCCTGTTCACCTCCACCAGATGAGACCTCACTGTCCTGTTCACCTCCACCAGCTGAGACCCCTCTGTTCTGTTCACCTCCACCAGCTGAGACTCCACTGTCCTGTTCACCTCCACCAGAAGAGAATTAATCTGCAGTGGACGCTAAATGCTGCAGTTGACCTCTGAACTTTGAAATGACCTTGGAAAACCCTAATCCACAGACTCTTGACACGGAATCTCATTATGATCCAGTATTTATCCCTGTGTGTCGTTTGGAATGTTTCCAGTATTATCTAAAAGGACAAGGTTGCTCCCAGTTTGTCCAGCAGTTTCTGAGAATAAACAAATTCACGACTGTAATCGGAACTGAAAAAAATCAGCGACCATAAAAGTGTAAAAAACATCAGGAAGGATTTTTAATAAACTCAAGTTTATTAATATGATGTCACTCCCTTAATTCTACAAGCAATATTAGTCATTAAACTGCTTCCCATAGAAAACAAGCTGATCTTAAATTCATCAGGTTACCAAATAAAATACTAAGAAACGACGTTAAACAGGTCACACAAGACATGGAATAATAATGATGATAATAAAAATAGTAATAAAAAATGAATAAATAAAATATTAATAATTAAGCAGAAATTAAACAGCTACATTAAAGTATAATGTTAAATGGTTATCAGAGCTCTGTTATTAGAGTAATAAAATGTAGAAATATCATTTCACTACAATCTACATTATAAACAAAGAGAAGCTAAAGCCTTTTAAAAAGTCTGTAACTGATTGTCACTAATTATTTCATCTGCTTTATAGACGGAATTAAACTAGTGAAGCGCATGTTGACTGGAGCAGAGTCCGAGCTAGAAAACAGTGAACTGGTCACTTCTAGGGTTGAGAAATCGGTCTTTTACGGTTGTTTAAGTTCACAAACAGCTCTAAGAGCTGAAACGTCCGTCATCGCCCTGAATGTTGTCTTCACAGTGTCGGTCCCAGCACGGCTGAGGGGTGCTGGCTCGGCCTGTCTCTCGTTTCTCTTGGTCCACTTCATGCAGATTTATTGAGTGGCGACCAATCAGACTGTTGGTATGTGACGCGGTAACCAAGCTGAGGTTCCACACAGGAAGCAGCGTCGAGTGGAGAAATAACGGCTGATGAACTTCATTATTATGTGAGATGATTGTTTCTCAGTTTAAGATTAGTACTGATCTGCTATGGGGCTCAGAACTGACCTACAGCTGGACTTTCTCTCTCTACACTGCAACCTGTGTGTGTTGGAGGGACACAGCCAGAGCGGCCAGCGGTTTTCAGCTCACTGTACTGAAAATACAGCGGTCAGTTAAACAGAGCAGCTGCTGCAGAGTCAATCTAATAAAAGCTCTGCTCTAAATCCAGCACTGCGGCTCTGCACTGTGCTCAGGTTATTACACAGTTCAGAACTGCTTATTACTGGAATTCATTTACACACTTACAGTCCTGAGATCAGGGGGCACTGCAGCCCCCTCAGGACCCCATCTCCTGCGCCCTGGACTGCAGTGTTGAGTTTCTGGCTGTCTAAGGTCACTCAGGCTCAGACAGTAATAGAGGAGGAAGGACAGTGTGGCTCGTTTGGAGGCAGTCAATTTAAGACCCCGTCCTGACCATCTAAACACGAAGGAGTGTCAGAGAAAGAGTCTCTGAGACTTTATTAAAGGTTGATTCTACCAGGACAGTCAGAGAATTCAGTAATATTAATAAGAATTAAATATTTGTTAGATCTGCGATGGACTGGCGACCTGTCCAGGGTCTATCCTGCCTTCCCCCCGAAGTCTGCTGGGATAGGCTCCAGCATCCCCCCGCGACCCTGACGGAGAAGCGGCTTAGAAAATGGATGGATGGATGGATGGATGGATATTTGTTAGATGTTATTAAAACAATATTTAGTGTTTTTACTCCTGTTTCACATGTTTATGACTGGACACTTTCTCTTTCAGCTTCTGGTGGGTTAAACGAACTCAGGGGGTCCTGATCATTACAAGTATATTATATTGACAGCAAAATTAATTATGAGTAATTTACATTTTTTCACTCTTGCATAGATTATCTATTCAATCTTTGGGTATATTTTAGGTGAGTATTAAATACATGGTTTATTATTAATAATAATAATTGTTGTTATTATGTTAAATATTTATGTATAAGTGACAAATTAACTGACAGTAACGGTTTGGATGAGCTTTGAGTTTTGATTTTCTCCATTTGCTGCTTTTCCTCATCCCACATACTGCAGTGTGACTCATCACTGCCTGTTGATGATCCTGAACTCTAGGAGGATCAGAGAGTTTATAAAGTCATGACTTACTGTTGGAGCACAGAGCAGGCTGAGCATTACTGCATGGCGCTGAAGACCATTTCCCTCTTCTCAGTACGACACAGTCTGATGATGATGGAGGATGACCAGTCACCCAGTTCCTGTAGGCAGCTTCATTCTGGTTTTGGTCTCTGATGCTGACCAGGTCAGTGTAGCTCTTCCTGCAGCAACTCTGAGCTTCATACCAGCTCATATTCCCAGAGACTAAATGATAATTGAGGGTGAGGTCAGTATCTGTGGAGGGAAGAGAACTTCTTATTGACCTTCAGATCATCCTGTGATATTTTGGGGGAAATGTACAAAAGAGCTGACCCTCGTGGCTTTTTAATGAACTGGTGATTTAAATAGAGCAACAACCTCCATTACAAACAAATCCAGTCAGCTCCATAATTATTGACGTCTTTTAGGAAAATAGATAAAACAGGTCACAAAAACCTGTTAATAAAGATATGAGAGGAATCCACCTGTTAGTGTAATAACTTTAAACACGATTTCTGACCATCTTTTACCGTCTTTACCAACAGAGTCAGTAATTACGGATCGGACAGTCTGTAAACGTGTAGATTATATCTGAATATATTGGTATTCATTCTGGTAAAAAGTCAGTATTAATTCTGCTACAGATGGATTCCCTTTACTGATCATCCAGGCAGTTAAAGCTGATATTAATATATGATGCTGAACTGATTTGGGGAGGGAAGTACAGAACTGCGCCATCTGCTGGACACATTCAAAACATTTTGAACCGCCAATCATTTCACCACAAAGGAAAACTTTTGATAACGGATGAAAAATCATTTAAAGCTGGAACTTTTGTGAAACAGTGATTTTGTGAGCATGAAATCAGAGCAGATAGGAAAACTATATTATAATAGAACATTTTAGTGAGTCTTAAAACTTTGAAGATTAAAATACATTGAGCTAGAAAACCAGGGCACAGTATTGCATCATGGGAAGTGACATAATGTAGTTCTGTTTTTACTGCAATTTAATCAGAGAGTAATAAAACTGAATATGATGATGATGTGACATGTTATATTACCGCCTGTAATGTTTCACATCTAATTCACTGTTAACTGTTCTGACGACTTTCCTTCCCTTAGTTTAAATCTATAGAGTTAATAATCAGTAATTACCTCCTTTATAACACATGAAGTTTCTTTTCTCTGTGCACTGAAGACTTTCCCATGATCCATCAGCCTTCATAGCAGCACAGCAGGACCCTGTCCCACAGACTTAGTCAGATTATTGAATGTGACGTCATCTCCATTAGACCATTTAACACTGAACTGATTGCGGTTCAGACCAATCCAGAACATCCAGCTACCGGTCAGGTTAGTCAGGTTAGTCAGTGCAGTGTTGTCTTCATCACTGTACACAGTGACCAGGTCAGTGTAGATTGCTCTACAAGCTGCTCAAGCCTCAGACTGATTCATGCCCTTCATAATGACGTGGAAAGTTCTGAGACGACTTTGATCTGCAGGAGAGAAACCTGTAGAAAGTTCTGTAGTTACTGTAGAACAGAAATAACGGGTGTCAATGTATTTAATCCAGGATGTTTTAACTGGACAGAGTGAGAGATTTTACAGCTCCAGAGCTGTGAGATGCTGGACTGTTAGAGCAGAGAAATCACTGTGATGTTTTCCTCTTCAGTTTTAGGGTCAGTACAGTGTTGATGGGCGTGTTCAGGTGTGTTTATTGTGAGTGAACAGCTGTTACAGGTCGGTGTGCAGACTGTGCTGAAGGCTGCACTGACTTAGAACAGCTGGAAAGATCTAAAGCTCAGAAACTCAGTGAACGCATAACTGTGTGATTAATAACAATCAGTGTGTAAAAGTTCAGAGAAACTGGTCTAAATGGAACATTTGGCTTAAAAGCAGAAGAACGGAGCCAAAAATATATTTGAGTGAAAGTCAAAAAACGTAAACAAAATCAAGAAAAAATAAAATAAACAAGAAAATCTTGAAACATAAATGCAAAGTGTTTTGTGGAGCAGGGATATGAGTAGCATCTGTTGATGCATTAGCTTAGTTGTGCGTACAACATGTTTACTGCAGTTACTGTGTTCATAGTTTGTGCAAAAGTCTGAGCCCCCATCATTTATTTAATTAATCCTAAATTAAATTAATTAAAGTCATAATAATCACAAATTTAGACTCATCAATCCGTATAACTTCACTCCACATCTCACAGCTTCAGTGTTCAAACATATTTCTCTTTGTGTCCGTCTCCTTTTCTCAGTGAGGTTCTTCTCGATCAGCTACACGTCCTTTCAGACCCACAGCGCTGAGTGGTCTTCTCACAGTGGAAGGATGGACAGAAACACCTGTGGATGTTTTCAGATCTGAAGCAGCTTGTTCTCTCTCTCAGAGATCAAAGCTTTCAGTGCTGTTAATCTGATGGGGGCAGTTTTGGGGGCTACCAGGTCTTGAGCCGTTTTTGTTGTTATTATTATTAGTTGTTATTAGGAGATTATCTCACGTCTGATCTTCTCCGAAGTTTCTCGTTTAGCCATTTTAGATACACATGAGGTGAGTTTGGGAAGCTGCTGATGTGAATGTTAGGGTCTGTTTGATGATGTCAGCTTTGGGAAGCTTTTATTTGGAGACACAGCTGTAACTGCTTGGTTTTAAGACTGGAAAGATGGAAAAGTTGATGTGACAGTGTTTTGGATAAATTAAATACTGCTGGATTTCATGTTGGAGAGATTTTCTCGAGGTTTGTCTCCTGTTTTTTCCCTGACATTAAAAAATCCATAACTAAAGTTGGTCTCTGACTTTCATCCAATGCTGTTTATACAGTCGTATATCAAAGCTTTGCTCTGGTTCAAACAATGTTTTGTTGATTATCTAAATGTAAATTAGCTGCCACACTTCAGAGACACACTTCTGGATATTTAAATGCACAAATGCTGTTTATTTACTGAAATTAACTAATTGGAAAAGAATGTAGCCTGTGCAAAAGTTCTGGTACCTTCTATATTGTTCTGTTTTTTTTTTTCCTCAGCAAGTTAAAAAGTTATTATTAAGAGAATAAATCTAAAATGTTCTCTAAAAATTCCAAATTTAACACTTATTCTGAAATGTTTATTTTCACTGAAAATATCAACTGATCATGTCATGTGAACTGAGTTAAGCTGAATGGAGATCAACATCTGTCTTTAGTGCCAACAGCAGTTCGTCGGTTTCACCACAGACCCCAGAACCGATCCACGTCTAGATCTTCATTCTGTCAGCTGGACTCCACCCCTACTTCCCTTCTATGTATCCACCAACCTTCCTCCAGTGGCTCTTCTGATAAATCCATATTAGACTCCTGCTTTTGTTCCGTCTGACCCGTTTCTGATCCATTTCTGACCGGTTTCTGACCACATTCTATCCCGTTTCTGACCACTTTCTGACCCGTTTCTGACCCATCTCTGACCGGTTTCTGACCACTTTCTGACCCTTTTCTGACCTGCCCTTTCCTGAACAACATGTCTGAACCTCAAGATCTCTTCAGTGAAATAATCTCCACGAGGCTTTTTAATGTGGCCTTTACACACATCACTGTACTGAAACTGACCTCCTGACCTCCTGACCTCCTGCTTTGAATTTGAAAGGTTCTCAAGCTTTCCAGCACCACTGTTTAAAGCTGCCTGATCACTGCGTGCTCTGTCGTCTGACTGTGTGAATCTAAAACTGCCGGTTATTGTGTGCTGTAGATGGACGCTCTGCAGCAGCCCTGGACAGGAGCTGTACAGAAAGACCTGCATACCTTCCATTCCTACATGGAGACGCAGAGAAATCTGTAGGAGAACATGATGGAGCTTTAGATCAAGGATGTTCAGCTGATTGTGGGAACTGGAGATGTTTAGAAGGACAGATACAAGACAAGCTTGGAAGAGATGGTGAGACAGAACACCACTGAGATTCTGCAGTGCAAAGAGCGAGAGGAGGAACTGGAACAGGAGGTGAAGAATATGAAGAGGAGAGTGTCAAGAGAAGTGGAAAAAACAGATGTGGAGAGAGAAAGCCTGCTCCTCCTTCAGAGAATCCAGAAAGAGATAGAAGTGGAGAGAAATGATGAAGACATGGGAGAAAGAGTGAGATCAGAGGTATTTGGACATGGAAAGAGCCAAAAAAGATGAAATGAGAGAATTGATAGAGGAGGTGAGAAAGAAGGAAGAGAAACTGCAGCAGAACATAGCAGAACAAGAAGAAGTGAAGAGAGAGAAATTGAGGATGGAGGAAAAAGAGATAGAAACAGGGATTAGGCTGAAACAGGAGAGCGAAGCATCCATCAAGAGAAAGGAGGACCAGAAAGAACTGGAACTGGAATGGGCTGCCAGTTCCATGAGGAAGGAGACAATGCTGGAGAAGCAGAAGGAGAAACAACATGAAGAGATGGAAAGAGATTATGAGGAAAGAAGAAAGAGGTGAAGAGAGAAAGAGAGGAGTTTCAGAAAAAAAGATGATGAAGACATCTGAGAGACGTGAAGAGTAGGCTGGAGGAAAGCAGAAGATGGGATGTGATGGGGCAGTGGTCACTAAAACCAGGGTCAAATATACCTGCAGGGGGAATTTTATCAGGACTGTTAGATTAAATTAAATATATTAGTTTTGACTTAGTGGGTCAATTAAATTCGGTGGTGTTGGTTCTGTAATGAGTTCTGCTAGTAGTGAGTTCTTAACCAGTTCAGATCAAAATCACCTAAAATCAGCTTTTTTGAGTTGCTGTATGGATTTAAAAGGTCATCTGAATCACCTACAGTATGAGAGGAGCAGAAGGAGGTCTATAGATCCAACTACTACAACAATGTTACTGCATCCTGAGCAAACTTTTCTTCTTTCCTGGACCACCAACACCATGACAGTGGTCAAGAAGGCGCAGCAGAGACTCTACTTCCTGAGAAGTCTCAGGAAAAACAACCTTCAGGAGAAGCTGCTGGCGTCCTACTACCGCTCCACCATTGAGAGCGTGCTGACATACTGCATCTCAACGTGGTCCAGCAGCTGCTCAGTGGTAGAGAAGAGAGCACTGCAGGGGGTCATAAACACGGCCCAGAAGATCATCGGCTGCCCACTGCCCGGCCTGGAGGACCTGTCCAGCTCCCGCTGCCTCAGCAGGGCAGCCAACATCCTGAAGGACACGTTTCACCCAGGACATCATCTGCTCGACCTGCTGCCCTCTGGAAAACGCTTTAGGTCCATCCCATCCCGGACAAACAGACTCAAAAATAGCTTTTACCCCAGAGCCGTACGGGAACTGAACACTTCCAAACACACTGACAGGGACTTTCTATATAACACTGGGCTCAGTAGAACCGACTGAACACCACTACAGCTCTTTACTGGCACTGACTTCATAGAACTCTGTACACTGTTCCAGCGTTCCACTCCACCTCTGTTCTGTTTATTGTTCACTGCACTGTTTGTTCTCCAGTGTGCAAGCTATAATCTATATTCTTTCTGTGCGATAATTCTTAAGATGTGCAATATAATATAACTCTATAAGCTATGCAGGACTGTGCAACAATTAACTGCTACCTCACTTGTCTATTGTCTGTTAGAATATAGTTTTTATAGTCCTTTTTCTTCATATTTAAGATTTTTTAAAATATTTTCCTTAAATCTGCACTTCATATATTTTAGCCTATGTTTAATTGTTTTGTGTCTAGAAAGCACCGTTGGATTGCTGCTCAATAAGCTGCACTTATTTTTTATGGTATTGCACTGTGTATTGTAATATAGTGTATTGTATTTTATTGTATTGCATTGCATTGAATGGCACAGAGTTCTGTGTTTAACTCTCGGTATCTACAGTGACTTTTTGTTTCTAGCAATATCTGAGCTCCTGACTGTCGTTTCTCTAAGCTACTCGTAACTAGCAAATACACTTTCTCTAGATAGACAAAGCACTTCTTGTAAGTCTGGATAAGAGCGCCTGCTAAATGCTGTAAATGTTGTTGTACACTGTGCAGTGACAAAGACATCTTATCCTTTTCGTTTGTAATTTGGACAATGTTTAACGTTTTGTGTTTTAAAGTCAAGAAATTTTAAGACTGTGAAATACTAATAATGACAGTTGTGATAGTGATACTGATTGTTTCATGGCAGCTTCTGCTTTGTGTGTTTCTCGGTAGTGTCTGTGGCGTGTAGCTCCGCCTCCGATCCCGTGGTTTCAACTAGGTCCTGTAGAGGAGCATAACCGTCTGCGTTCAGCTCAGTCGAGTTATTCGAGCTCTGAGTTTCGGTTTAGAGAAGAAGTAGCGACGATGTCTGGAGTAAAATATAAAGTCTGTAACTGTTTTGATATTTTGTATGTAATGATGATGTTTGTTTGTTAATTGTAAACTGTTATACTTTTTGCTAAAATAAAGTTTCTTTAAAAAAAAAAAAGAAAGGGAGGTATAGATGGAATAGAGGGGACTCTTTTTTCTCTATTGGAGATTGTAAGGCTGATGGTTTAGGTGTTTTATTTTATAACAAACTGTTTAAAATTACAAACTATAGGGAATTAATCCCAGGAAGATTGATCTATGTGGATTGTTTTTATAAAAATAAAAAAATTAGAATTATTAATATCTATACAGCTCAAGATAGAGTAAGGAAAATGCAGCTTTTTAAAGAACTTAAAGTGTTATTATGTGTAGGTTTTTGTGTTATTGTATGTGGAGATTTTAATACAGTTACAGACCAGAACGATAGACTTACTAATAAACCGTGTGAAATACGCCGGGAAGGCGTCTTTCTAAAATCCATGATGCACGAACAAAATTTTAATGATATTTTTAGAATTCTTTACCCTAATAAAATAGATTTTACAAGGTTTAGCTCTACATGTAACAGTCGTATTGACAGAATTTATATAAACAATGAAATCGAAGTGTGCTCATATGAAACTAAAATGCTATTAAATTCTGATCATTTGACTGTAATATGTAAACTTAATCTGAAGGGTGAAATTAAAAATAACTATTGGAAATTAAATATAAATATATTAAATTATAACTATGTCTTATTAGAGTTAAAATCTGAAATTAATAGAATAAAATCTCTTGGAATTTTCGCCCGAAATAATAGAGAATTATGGGAAACCTTAAAAATACAAATTAAAGATTTCTTAAAAATAAAATCTCGGAAAATTAATTCAGATAATAATAAAAGATATGATTCTATGATAAGACAATATATTGATTTAAAATGCAAAAAGATAAGAACTGAATCTGAAAATAACGAATTGCCACATCTTAAAGAAAATATAGATTTAATGAATAAAAATATATATAATAATATTCAGGTTTTAGCTGGAGCTAACTCTGAAGAAATCCAGAACAATGAAAAAATTATGTCTCTGTACAAATCAAGAAAAGAAAATTCTTACATCCAGGAAATATTTAATACTAATGGTGACGTTATAGCAGATCCAAAAGAGATAAGAAAGGTGATTAGAACCTTGTGTGAAGAAATGTATAAAGAAATTAAAATAGACAAAAATATGATGAACACATTTTTAAACATCCAATTTAATAATAATAATTTGGAATACTTAGGGGATAAAATTTTAGAAAAAGAAGTTACTGAAGCAATAAAACAATTAAATCTTAAGAAATGTCCAGGTAAAGACGGCCTTCCAGCAGAATTTTATAGTAAAAATATGTGTGATTTGAGCAATTTATGAACACGGGTGTATAATGAGGGAATTGAACAGGGTTTTATGTACAACAGTTTTTATGAAGGTGTGCTCTCACTGCTGTATAAAACAGGGGATAAAAGGGACATTAATAACTGGAGGCATCTGACTCTGATGAACTTGGACTATAAAATCTTTGCTAAAATCATTATGAACAGACTACATGAGGTTCTGGATGACGTCATCACAGAAGAACAGACGTGCTCCGTTAAAGGAAGACGGATGTGGGACAATTTGAGCACTTTAAGAGAACTTGTGTGTGATAAAAACAAACAGTCCTTTTATGTTGTAGCTCTGGATCAAAGAAAAGCTTTTGATTATGTGTCGAGAGAATATTTATGGGCAGTTCTGGAAATGTATGGTTTCCCTTTAAATTTTATTAATATGATCAAATGTTTATACTCCGACTCCAAGGTGCAGGTTAATGTCAATGGGAGTTTGACAGACCAGTTTAAAATCTGTAGAGGAGTAAAACAGGGATGTCCTCTTAGTGCAGCTCTTTATATCTTAGCCATTAACCCTTTGATTCTAAAAATAAAACAAGACTTGAGATTAAAAGGAGTTAATATTGGAGATAAAAACATAATTATAACAGCGTACGCAGATGATGTTACTGTATTTATTAAATCACAAATTGAACTTGACATAATAAGAAATAATTTTAAAGAATATGAACAAGTATCTGGAGCACAATTAAATATAGAGAAATCAGAGTGTGTATGGATTGGAGATGAAAGTAAAAAATTCCCAATTAATGTTTTAGAAAAAGAAAATATGAAAGTCTTAGGAATATTTTTGAATAATAAAGGATGTGTCGATTTTAACTGGGAACAAAAAGAAAAAGAAATAAAAGATGAAATAGGTAAGTTTAAAAATCATAATTTTAGCTACCAAACCCGAATAAATGTTACTAAAACGTATATAATATCTAAAATAATGTTCTTAGCTTCTATATTTCCTCCTACAGATAAATGGACCAAAAAACTAAATAAAATCTGTTGTAATTTTATATGGAACACCACAAGAGAAGTGACCAAAAGAAATATTTTATTTAAAAGCACTGAGTTCGGAGGTCTAGGAGCAATAGACCTAGCAATCAAAACTAAAATTGCAGCCTGCAAAGTTATTGCAGGGGGCATTCACAGACAAGCAGCCTGGGTAGGAAAATTAACAAACTGGAAAGAAAAAAGAGGAGGTCACAGATCCAATTTCCCATATTTTACATTACTGTATTCAGATTTTATTGCAAAACATAAACATCTCAATATAAACTGGATAAATGATCATAGTAAAGAAATATATAAACTAATATGTAACTCTATTTATGGTAATATGATTATTTACAAAGATTTACAACCAGATGAATATAAAGACGCATGCAATAATATTAACAATAAACTTCTATCAGGAAATCTGAGAGATGTATCGTGGCTAATCTCTGTTAGGAGACTACCCGTAAGAACTGTAGTCAGGTGGAGCTGCTATGTAAAGACTATAAAATGTCCCATGCCAAACTGCGACGCTGAAGAAACTTTAGAACACTTTTTATTTGATTGTTATAGATCTAAAGAAACATGGAATAAATTACAAAGCTTAAATATAAATATACAAATGAATATGAAGACCGTAGCATATGGATTATTTGGAAACTCTCTCCCAAAACAACAAAAGGAATTATTATGGCTAATCATTTGCATTGTAAAAAGTCAACTGTGGAAAACAAGACCGAGAATGACGATTGATCAAGCTTTTGTGTCCAGTGATGTTGTTTTTAGTCAAATTATACGGGAACTGAAAAGAAGAAGGACTATCGATACAAAAAAACAGGAAGGTAAGAAATGGGACAAAAAGTCTGTAACTGTTTTGATATTTTGTATGTAATGATGATGTTTGTTTGTTAATTGTAAACTGTTATACTTTTTGCTAAAATAAAGTTTCTTTAAAAAAAAAAGAAAAGAAAGGGCGGTAAAGGTCTCGGTAAAGGAGGCGCTAAGCGTCACCGCAAAGTGCTCCGCGATAACATCCAGGGCATCACCAAGCCGGCTATCCGCCGTCTGGCTCGTCGTGGCGGTGTGAAGCGTATCTCTGGTCTGATCTACGAAGAGACTCGCGGCGTGCTCAAGGTATTTCTGGAGAACGTGATCAGGGACGCTGTCACCTACACCGAGCACGCCAAGAGGAAGACCGTCACCGCCATGGACGTGGTTTACGCTCTGAAGCGTCAGGGACGAACCCTGTACGGCTTCGGAGGTTAAACGCTCGACTCGAACAACCCTGAACCCAACGGCTCTTTTAAGAGCCCCCCACACTCCCACCAGAAGAGCTGCTCCTTATGGTCTGTTAATTAATTAATGTGCTAACTTGTCCGTTTTAGTTTTTCATTTTTTGAGGAAAAGGGTAAATTTTAACTTAATACCAGTGCAACAGCGTGAGAATTTCCTAGTTCAACTGCGGTGAGTTACGGTTCATATGTGCAATAATAACAACTGTAAATTCTCTATATTGTCTTAAATTATTAGTAAAGTGTTTATTTTTACATAATGGCTGCAACTGTGACAACTGCAATTTCCCTCTGGGATCAATAAAGGAATCTGAATCTAACAGCGTTTTTTCAAACCTAATGTCGTTTAGGCAGTAAAGCCGTTGTTCATCGTCAAGGCGTCGCAACTTTTACAGCAGGAACGCTTAAACGCACCGCTCTTCTCCAGCAGAAGCCGATAGATCCGTTCAAAATCCCATAGGAGAACCTTAGACGTGTTACACGGATCTATTTAACTCTGGAACACAGAATCATCTGGCTAAATCATTTTTTACAGTTTAAGATGTTTTCAAGTAGAAAATCAAGACAACCCAACAGTAATTTGACATCCAAAATACAGAATAAAATACATGATTTCTGAAAAAAGATGTTTGGCAGAACTCAACCTGTCAAAGGTGTTCAAAAATGTGATGCGTTTTTATGAAAAAGAGCAATAACAAAACTTATTTGGAGTACATTTGTTCAAATTGTGCCGTACAACACACAAGTAGATCAGAATGCGCGGGAAAGAGAACAAAGTCTTTCGCGAGGAATAGGAGAGAGGACTGAATGAGAGCTGGGGTGGAGGGAACATGTACACAACGCGTATGTGAATATGAAGTGTACGTTTGTGTGAACGACGTTTTTTTTTGTACGTCTTCATGTTCGTGTGTGTATTGGTGCATTTGAAGTCCTCAGAAGACGCCAGTGTTTGTGGGATGAACGGAGAGAGCTCTGAATCTCTCCTAAAATAAGAGTAAGTAGGTAATAATGATGGAGAAGGTTAAGGTACATGCCCTGCAGTAGCTGTAGTTAGTTTGAAGTTTGAATCTAAGGTTAAAAGGATTAGGATAGTTCGATTTTCCTTCGCGCTGCCCACAGAAAGTCATTACTAATCAGAAGTGAAATTATAGGAAAGCGCCGGGCTCGACAGAATAATCCAGAAAACAGGGCCGTGTATGTTTCTATTTCTTTCCCTCTTTGTCTTCGTCTCCCTCTCACACACACGGGAGGTAGCACGAAGGGGAGGGGGGATGCGGGCGGTTTGGAGAAGAGCAGTGGGCGGACCCTACAGTTTGACGACGCGGATTGGTTGTGGATGGCCGTCAAATTCCAGCCAATAGAAATTAAGCCGCTTTGTCTATAAGAGAGGCGCTCGGAGACCAGAGCACTCTATTTCAGCTTAGGTTGACAAAGTTGAGAGAACTATAAAATGAGTGGAAGAGGAAAGACCGGAGGTAAAGCAAGGGCGAAGGCTAAGACTCGCTCCTCCCGTGCCGGGCTGCAGTTTCCTGTGGGCCGTGTACACAGGCTTCTGCGTAAAGGTAACTATGCCGAGCGCGTTGGCGCCGGTGCTCCCGTCTACTTGGCCGCCGTGTTGGAGTATCTGACCGCTGAGATCCTGGAGTTGGCTGGTAACGCCGCTCGCGACAACAAAAAGACCCGTATCATCCCTCGTCACCTGCAGTTGGCCGTTCGTAACGACGAGGAGCTCAACAAACTGCTCGGAGGAGTGACCATCGCTCAGGGTGGCGTTCTGCCCAACATTCAGGCCGTCCTGCTGCCCAAGAAGACCGAGAAGCCTGCCAAGACCAAGTAAATTGGTTTTCTTTTTGATCTGTAAACAACCAAAGGCTCTTTTAAGAGCCACCCACCTCAGCGATGGAAGTGCAGGTTTTTCTACGTCCCATCAACAAAATAGAAACGTGGTCCTTAATCGATGACTTCCGTGTTTACATTAAAGCGCCACGGAAGTAGGTCTACGGGCCGAGACTGAATAAGAAAACTGCTCAAACACAAAGTGAAAGAGCCACCCACCTTAGTGACAAAAGTGGAGTTTTTTCTATATTCCTTCTTTAATGCAAAAAAGGCTTTTCGATCGGTTGAAATAAAGATCATGGCATCGCCACGTCCCACGATTGAGTACTGAACAAAAATGAGAAGCTACTCAAACACAATGTGCATAAACCTTCATGAGCATCTGTTATAACTACGCGAGTGAAGGTGAAATAACAGGCGTGTAATAATGAATGAACCAAAAATCGGAGTGAAGTTACACAGGACGTGAACCAAAAAGTTTCTTGTGATTTGAAAATATTGGCGCGGCGATCGCGTGGGGAGGCGGGCAAACTGAAGACGCCCAATACCGTTTAGCCAATGGGACGCGGGTTCGAGTAAAGAAGGAAAATAACGCTGAGAAGCCGCAGCTTTGGGGCTTCTTGTAGTTTGAAAATGTTGGCGCGAAACAAGCCGCCCAATAGCGTTAAACTGCCGCGTGGAAGGCCGTCCAATGGGAAACGGGCACATCCAAGCCGCCCAGTGGGCGGAGAGCAGCGCCAATGCATAAAGGCGCCGTGTTGAGCGCATGAGTTCATTCTTTATTTTGAAGAGGGAAAAAAAAAAAAGCTTGTTGTCATGGCAAGAACCAAGCAGACCGCCCGTAAATCCACCGGTGGCAAAGCCCCGAGGAAGCAGCTGGCTACCAAGGCTGCCCGGAAAAGCGCTCCGGCCACCGGCGGCGTCAAGAAGCCTCACCGTTACAGGCCCGGCACCGTGGCTCTCCGTGAGATCCGCCGCTACCAGAAATCCACAGAGCTGCTGATCCGCAAGCTGCCCTTCCAGCGCCTGGTGCGGGAGATCGCTCAGGACTTCAAGACCGATCTCCGCTTCCAGAGCTCTGCCGTCATGGCCCTACAGGAGGCCAGCGAGGCTTACTTGGTGGGTCTCTTCGAGGACACGAACTTGTGCGCCATCCACGCCAAGAGAGTCACCATCATGCCTAAAGACATCCAGCTGGCCCGCCGGATCCGCGGAGAGCGCGCTTAGATTCAGCGGAGCGACCACAACTTCCTCAAACACACAAAAGGCTCTTTTAAGAGCCACCAAACTGTTTCAGTCCTAAAGAGTGACTTTTCTAGGAAACTCCGAGCTCTTAAGCGCTGTGATGTAAATTTTCCTCAGCAGTTTATTAATCTGCCTGTGTTGTGTGGATCATGGGACTCGGTATTTAAAAATGAGTCATTGTGATTTATTTTTTTTTTCCTCGTTTTTTCCCTTTGTGTTGTGATGATAACTCAGCTTATAAAATGGTGAAACTTCACATTCCTGTTTATACATATTTAGTGGCAGTTTAAGCAAATACGGCGTAATTAAATGCAGTGACAAGGCATGAGGATGTGATGTGGGAGGGAAGTGTTTTTTTTTTTTTTTTTTATTGTGAGAAAAATGTTGGTTTCTGTTTTTGGCTTTTCTTCCTTTATGTTCACATGTGAATTCATGAATACAAGACATTGTGTTTACATATTGCTGCTGTCGGAACAAAACCTTGTATCTCCAAAATGGTAACTTTACAGGAGAAGGAAAAACCTACTCTACCGTCAATGTGAGTCGATGGAGCCAGACTTTTTTCCAACTCACTTTGGCCAGTTTGTTTTGATCCATTCATCATGAAATTTACACTGGATTTAAAGGGCAACAGGCATTTTCACATTATGACAAAAACTGAAAAACAGCCAAAATGGAGATACGGGGTTTTCTTCTGACAGCAACGCTATGCATATTTGTATTAACAATTAAAGCCGTTCACCTACAAACCCTTTTCATGCTCTTATTGTTTTTGTGTGTTTTTGAATTTAAAGGCTTTTCACAGGGGAGTCAGAAGAGACTCATGTTGTGAGGGAAAATACCAATTGTTATAGAACTAAATAAGCAGTATTTAGAACCAAATCATGAACGAATAAATGTTGCTGTGTTGTAGGTAGAGTGAGCTCAGCCAGATCTTAGGCTGGAGAGTTTAGAGCAGCGTTTAACCTTCTCAGAGCTGAAACCTGTAATTTATTCTTCTCCCCCAGTAGCAGCTGCTTGACTCAGCACACCTGATCCAGCTCATTAAGTGACTGTGAACTGGATCAGGTGTGGTGTGCAGGGAATAGTTGGAATACTGTGTAGTGTGGCGTGTTGTCAAAAGCAGAATGAAGTAATTCTGAAGAAGGCTGGAGGACTGAAGTATGGATTTAGATGTTAGAATGAGTAAAAATACATTTGGAGTTAAACTTGAGACTATTGCTGACGCTCCAGGCACTATGAACAAGTGTGTAACCAGGCTTCTTTGGTATTAACATAAAGTGTGTTTACAGGTAGACTGTAGGTTTGTGATGAGTTGTGTAAATTTACCAGTGAGTGAAACTGCGTTTAGGACACAACCTTGAATGTGAGTTTACAGCTACGTGTGAGACGTGTGATGGAATGATAATAGTAAAAGTAGGACAGAAGTGAAACTTTAGCTCTGTGATATTGACCCAGGCGTTAGGTTAATCCTGAAGTCAGAGATTAAATTAATCCTCAGGCTAATGATAAAGTGCCATTGAGTACAGGCAGGTTAGGAGGTAATCCTTACGCTGTTGCTGATGTTAGAGGAAGCAAAAGTAGTTCATGCTAAGTGAAGGTTGATGTCGACCTGGGCCTCAGACTAATGATGGCCCTTGTGTGAGAAAGCTAATGGTCAGACTCACGATGAACTAAGAGTGAGCATATTTATATTTACATGTAGTCCTCAGGTTAATGGTAAAGTCACAGAGGGTACAAGTAGGTTTCAGGCTACACCTTAGGCACCTGATGAAGTTAGAGTGAGGCTTATAGCTCGGCCTCAGGCTTCTACTGTGGTTATAGTGTGTAGTAATAGATGCAGAGCTAAACCGTAGCTTATTGTGTAGTTAGAGACTATAGGGACATGATGAGGTGAGATGAAGTAGAAATGAGATTAGAGTTAGGACACAGGCTCATGATGGAGTCAGAGTCAGCAAAAATGGGCTTCCAACTAGGCCCCAGGCTTATGCTCAGGTTCCTGATGTAGCTAGTGTTAGGGAACGGAGGTAGAGAACAAGCCATTAAGCCAATGATGAAGTTCTGATGAGAAAGTAAAAGTAGGTACAGGCAGAGGCCGGATGCTCATGACAATGTTAAAGAAAGCAAAGAGTGGATTATTCCTGAGCCCCAGGCCTTAATGCAGTGAAATATTGAAGTCTGAGGTTTAGCTGTGAGGCTACTTTTGCTGACTTGCGATTCCTTACAAGCGCAATGTCTTACTATGTAGTTCCCTCCATTCAGCCTAACTAGATCATGAGACTAATTGGAGATGTTTGTGTTTACTATAATCCTACAGTGGAAGTTAAACTTGGTGAATAGTCCGTTAATAGCTAGGCCTTGGGCTTCTATGGTAGTTAAAGGGAATGAGAAGAGGAACATAGCAAGACATTTACTTTCTCAGCATAGCTTTATCATATGCATGATAAGAGAATATAAAACTGTTGAATCTCGAAAGTAGATGTAGCTACAGAGGTATGCCCTAAGCTTATGATATTAGTGAGCTAAACTATGTTTACAGATGTGTTATGAAGTTAGAGGAAGTAAAGGTGAGTTAACAGCGAGGCATCTGATATATAATGAGGTTAAAGTTAATAGTAACTGTGTTCAAAGCTAAGCTTTAAGCCTATAACATGGTTAGATCAAGCAAAAGTAATGATGGGTACAGGGCTGGGCTTTAGGCAGGTGATGTAGCTGGTATATAGTAGTTGGACTGTATGTAGAGTAGATTTAGAGCTAGGCCCTGGGCTTATGAGGAAGTTGAATGAAGCAATAGGAGGTATGGGACTTGGCTTCAAGCTTTGGAAGTGTTTACAGTGGGTGTATATAGGCTCATATCTAGGCTCCAGGCTTATGATGAGGTGAAAGCATGTTAATAAGTAGGTTTCTAGTTAGGTATAGAACTCCTGATGTAGACAGCATGAATAAAAAAAAATAAATAAATAAATAAATATATAATTTTCTTTGGCTTATGATGATGAGGTTAAAGTGAAAGGAGGCCTCAGGCTTATAGTGTATATAAAGAGAGTGATGGTGGGTTTAGAGCTCAGCTTCAGGCCCTACGCTTGTGGTAAAGTTAGAGTGAGTAACAGTAGCTCCAATTATATAATGTGAAGGTAAGCTTAGGGCAGGGCATCAGGCTTTTGATGGAGTAAGAGTGAGTGACTTCAGATTAAGCTGGACAATTAAAATCAGGTACAGAACTAGACTTTAAGCTGTACGGCTAGTTTGGCCAACTGTGACTCCAGCATGAGCTTAAAATGAATGATTTTAGATTTAAAGTTAGGCCGGAATTTGCATTAAGTGAAAGTAGATTTCAGTTAAGACCTTTGACTTTTGCTGAGGTCTTAGCGTCGTTTATTCTTCAGCTGTCTCAGACCGTCGGTCTCGGTCACCGTTTCTTCTAGTGAGGCTCCATGATTTATGTCTAGTATTGATCAAGGAAGATCTTTCAGAGCTGAACCAGGGATCTGATCTGTGTCTGATCATGATGTTTTATAGGGTCCTGCTTGTTCCCCACCAGGAGACTTTGATAAAGTGGTCTCAATCAGTATCTGGGTTTTCAGAGGTGTAGTGGACTGCCGGGGCATTTAAGAAGCTTTGGTCATTAGTGTTTGTCTTTTTATTGTTTTGTTTATTGTTTACCAACTGTTGGTTGGATAGTGTAGTGGTTAACACCTCTGCCTTCTATGTTGTAGACTAGGGTTCAATCCCCCACCTGTGTAAGCACTATACTACACTATAAGAGTCCTTGGGCAAGATTCCTAACATCACCTTCGCCTACTTGTGTAAAATGATCAAATTGTAAGTCGCTCTGGATAAGAGCATCAGCCAAATGCGATAAATGTAAATGTAATGTTTATAAGGTCTTCTAACCTCCATCCGAGAGCCTGACTTTATTATAGTAGTGTTTCTATTGCATGTGATGGGGCAGTGGTCACTAAAACCAGGGTCAAATACACCTGTAGGGGAGATTTTTTCAGGACTGTTGGATTGTTGACTTGGTGGGTCAATTAAATTCGGTTTTGTTGGTTATGTAATGAGTTCTGTTAGAGACAGATTCCTACTCACTTCCTTCAAGGGATCAGATATGTTAGTTAACCAGTTCAAGATTCAAGAGGTTTATTGTCATATGCACAGCAGAACAGGCAGTTACACTGTACAATGAAATTCTTTACTGTTTTTAGTTATTCTTATATTTTCTTTTTTATTCTGTAAGATTACATTTTTACTTTTAACTGCTGTTCCTCCATTCACCAAATATACAGTATGAAAGTTGAAATAAAATTTGTTACATGTGCGTATGTGCAAATATGTAGAGCAGCTGTTCATAAAGTGCATGAAGTAACAGATGTAAACAATGTTGTTCTGTGCAGTAATAGATGTAAACAGTGTTGTTCTAACAGCAGCAGTGCAGTGCAGGTAAGGTGCAGTTGTTGAGTGTGAGGTTAAACCAGTTCAGACTGGGAGGGGGAGAGGCAGTGAGTGAGGTGTTCACCAGCCTGATGGCCTGTGAATAAAGCTGTTGGTCAGTCTTGTCGTCCTGGACTTCACACTACTGTAGCGTCTGCCTGAAGGTAGGAGTGTGAAGAGTCTGTGCTGTGCATATCTGGACCTTTTGTAATCCTCAGAGTTGCCTGAGAGAAATGCAGAGTAAAATCCCCTAAAATCAGCTGTTCTGAGTCACTGTATGGATTTAAAAGGTCACCTGAATCATCGACAGTATAAGAGGAGCAGGAGGGGGTCTATAGATCCAATTACCCCAACACTGTTACTGCATCCTGAGCAAACCTTTTCTTTTATTATTATTATCATTATTATTATTATTATTATTATTATTATTATTATTATTATTATTATTATTATTTATTTATTTATTTATTTATTTATTTATTCTCTGTTATTTCTGAAGTTCTCTCTTGAACCATCGACACCATGGCAGTGGTCAAGAAGGCGCAGCAAAGACTCTACTTCCTGAGAAGTCTCAGGAAAATCGAGTCAGGAGAATCAGGAATCAGGAGAAGCTGCTGGTGTCCTCCTACCGCACCACCATCGAGAGTGTGCTGACATAGTGCATCTCAACGTGGTCCAGCAGCTGCTCAGTGGTAGAGAGGGGAGCACTGCAGGGGTTCATGAACATGACCCAGAAGATCATCAGCTGCCTTTTTTTTCCTTTTACCTTGGTTTAAATTTCATCAAACTACAGAAAAATAACAGAACAGCATAGAAAACCACAAAATTCACATCAACTTTTTTTTTTGTTTTGTTAAATCTTGTCTACAAAGTAAGAGAGTCCCGCATGTCTGTGTCCCAGAGATTTCAACCTACCCCCTGAAGTCCTGAAAGTGGGTCAAAAGACCCTTAGTCCAAACTGATGACTCTGATGGCTCCAATTAGCATTCTTTCATTTGTAAATGTGGCCATTACCTGAGGAATCTGCAAGGGGACCCACAGCCTGCCTACACACAAACACCTCTCACCCCCCTCTGCCCAAATTCTACAGACAGGCCTGAGTGAGCTTGTTTCAAGAAACATACAGGAATTGGCAGCAAGATTATTCACAGGAAAAAAAATCTTACAACATCAATAGACACATTGCAGTTTACATATATGCATTTCTTACTTTATATCCTTTAATTCTATTTACTTCATATCTTAGTCCTTAGTCAAAAACATGAAAAATATTTCTCATTCTCATTCCTTTCTTTTTATTTTCTTTTTGTCGTCCAATACGTTTTTTTTATTACTCAACATATTTTATGCTCACATGTACTTTCCCCTTTTGTTCTTTTCTTTTTCTTTTCTTCACAAAAAATACAAGGTTTTGTCTATTCATTCTTTTAATTTTTTAATTTGACCTTTTGCTTCACTTGCTTTTTCTTCTCCTGTTCTTCCCTTCCATTTCCTTCTTTCTTTTCTCTACATTGTTACATGTATGTATATATGAATATTATTTGAAAACTGTTTGACCATGCTGGCTAGCAAAATACAGAAACATAGATTAGCTGGGGGTAGGTTGAATAGTGTGTTACCTGCAAGCCTATGCATGCCAAAAGAGGACTGATAGTGCTCTAATGGTTAGGTAGAAGGAGGGGGCATGTCCTGAGCATGGTGGCATGGTGGTGCACATTTTGAACAAATTAAAGTTGATTTAAATTAAAGTTGATCTCTTTTTTTCAATTGGTTTGGCTCATTTCTTGAAACCGAGGTGACATTCTCAAAACACCATGTGAAACACAGCTCAAGACATTTTTTTTGGGCATTTTCAGGGAACTGACAATTTGTATAAAACACACATTTTGTTTTGAAGCATACATAAAGTGTATGGGGGAGATGTGACCTTTCGCTGCTGATCTGTGATGTTGTGCTGCATTATACAGGTCATTTTGCCAAAGGTACATATAGTTTGCAAAACATACAATCTGTTTCAAGAAATATGCAAAAGTTTTTTAAAAAGATGTGGAAGAAGTGGGTTCAAAATGACAGTTTAGAAAAAGAAAACAAATGAATTGTGTTGATCCACCTCAACCTCTTGCAAACCTTGCAGGGTGTAAGCAAAAGAATGTAAGTTGCTCCTGAGTGTCTGTCCACCCCTCAGCTGCATTGTTGTGCAGGGGACATGCATAAGGTTGCTAACACCTTAGCAAATTTGCATGCAGCCTTTTGTGCTGTGGGGGATAAATAGGAACAAAGAAGCAGAAACAAAATGCAAAGAAGGTTCACCACTCAACAGGCATTGTAACGGATCCTGAGTAACACCAACCCTTGTGACTCAGATGGAGAAGACATAATCCTTCAACCGGATTCGGACTCTGAGCTGTCTTCAGGTTAGATTTCTCAAATGACCTATTTCCATTTTCTGACTATCTTTTTTATTTAGAACCAAAACAAAATGTTTAATTTTTAATTATTTATCTTGCAGATGAGGAGACTCCTCCTCTACTAAAAAAGAGAGCTCGGTTGGCGAGCGAGCCGACAGAGACCGCAAAAGATGGTACAGTGTGGCTTGAAGAACAAGTGGAGAAACGTCTCCATTTCACCCCAATAGAACCGTACCCTACAGATGGAGAGCCAAGAGCTAGTGTCCAGAGTCGCCTTCAGAGCTTCCTCTGTTTTATCACTCTTGACATGCTTCGTAGCATTCAAGAATGGATGACACAACATGCACGTCACACGGAGCAGGTGGATTGGTTCATGGATCTCCCAGAACTAATGACATTTATTTCAGTCATTATCTTGAGGGGGGTGACCAAGGTTCCATCACTACGTGACAGCTGGTCAGCAAACCTTGCAAACCCAAGGATAATTGCAACTATGGCCCGAAACCGCTTCCAAGACATCATACAACACCTATGCTTTGATGACATGTTCACACGCAGTGAGCGAGCGGAGACCGATAAGTTTGCTGCACTCTCTGATGTGTGGAGATCATTTGTCACCAACTGCATTGCATCCTACAACCCTGGTCGACACATCACTATTGATGAACAGCTTTTCCCGTCAAAGACTCGCTGCTGTTTTCTGCAATACAGTGCAACAAAACCAGACAAGTTTGGTATTAAGTTTTGGGTGGCTTGCGACTTGAACTCAAAGTACATCTGTAATGTCCTCCCATATCTTGGCAAGGACCCCAGTCGTCCCAACGGGGAGAGACTGTCCGAGACTGTAGTGATGAGGCTGATGGAACCATTCATGGACAAGGGCAGAACTGTAACCACAGACAATTTCTTTACATCACTCTCACTTGCACAACGACTGCTTAGCCGGAAAACTACTATCCTCGGCACAGTCAACAAGAGTCGCCGGGAAATTCCTCAATCCGCTAGACAGATGGGCCGCACTGAATTCACCACTCAGGTGTTTTCAGCCACTGGTGCAACACTGACAGTGTATGCACCCAAATGGAACAAGGTCATCTACATTCTCAGTAGCATGCACAGTGTGGTTGAGACTGAGGATACCACCAAAAGGAAGCCAAACACGGTCACACAATACAACAACACAAAGTGCGGGGTGGATGTAATGGACCAAATGCGGGAGTACAGCGTGCGTGCAGGAACACGGAGATGGCCAGTCGCCGTGTTCTACAACATGATTGACATGGCAGCACTAAATGCACATGTGCTTTATCAGGCATGCACTGGGGTGCAGGAGAGACGGATGGACTTCCTGGTTGAACTTGCAAAAGAGTTGGGTGACTCTCATGTGAGTGAGAAGAAGGCACGCAAGGAGAACCTGCTTCGGCAACAACCTTCCACACCCAGCCCTGGCAAAAGGGCGAAGTGTCAGGTCAACCATCGATGCACGAACAATTGTGCAACTGTGAGATGTGTCAACTGCTACAAATACACGTGTGGCAAATGTACCAGGGACAGACCCTGGCAATGCCAGGTATGTTCTGAGAGTGCAGACAGACTGCTGAGTGAGTGCTGAAATGCTAGCCACACAAAGAAATGCCACTCACACACACGCAGCCCCCCACTGCAGACTATTGTAAATATGTGTGGAATTGTTTTATTCCTTGTATTTTTTGTATTATTTTTATAACAAAAATAAAAAGCATGGAAACAAATAAGAGTTGTTCTTAAATTTTTCACGCTGAAATTTCAGTCCTCTTGATACAAATGCTTCTGGTCATTACTCACAGCTGTACCTTGCTGTAAAATTTCTAATTCTCTATTTAAAATAAAAAAAAAAATCATTCATTGTTTACTTTTTTGCTCAAATAAAACTAAACTAAATACAAAATGTATAATCTTTATACTATGAAATACAATAAACTGAATAGAACTAACTAGAAACTAAATAGCTAAACTCAATGGCAAGCCTCCTGTGGTGCGCCAGTAATGGCCTTATTTACACAACAAAAGACGGTGATTATAGGATGTTAGCTAAAATCCTTCAGGTCATTCGACCTGTCTCTGGGTTCCAGAGGTAGAAATGTTAAATGACCCCTCTCTGGGACTTCTAGTGTTAACCAACGTGGTCATTGTCTTCAGTATTTTCAAATCAGTTTCAATGCTTTTAAAAACAGTTTCACTTGAAACAAACTGCTGGTTGATAGTCATTCTACATCTGGTTTTCCAAAGTTTAGACTTCACAACACAAAGAGCCATTCACAAAAAATCATGTTTGTTTTTAGTCATATTTTCTTTAAAGATCCCATAAAAATAGATTTCATAGTAATTTCTATTCCAAGTCCCATAACTCTCACTTTATCCCACACTTCTCGAGCATGGTAACAGTCTAACAGAAACAGCTCTAGTGTTTCTTCCTCCTGGCAGTCTGGCATGGGCCACAAGGTCGTCTTAACAAATGCATCAGATTTGTAAGGCTGTGAAATACTAATAATGACAGTGGTGATAGTGATACTGATTGTTTCATGGCAGTTTCTGCTTTGTGTGTTTCTCTGTAGTGTCTGTGGCGTGTAGCTCCGCCTCCGGTCCTTTGGTTTCAACTAGGTCCTGTAGAGGAGCATAAAAGCTGCGTTCAGCACAGTCGAGCTCTGAGCTTCGGTTTAGAGAAGAAGTAGCGAAGATGTCTGCCCTTGCTTTTTATAACAAACTTTATTAAGGAATATTATTTCAATACAAACACATTTTCAGATACAAAATCCACATTCATCAACATTCCTACAGTATTATTTACATTAGAAACATGCAACACTGATTAAAAATCCAGCAGAGTCCAGGGGAACTGTCCCTTTCCTCGAGTGTCTATTGTCCTCAGTCTTTTGATCTCACACAGTATTTCTTTATAAACAGTTTCTGCAGGTATTTCGCACTGCTCTATAACCACTCTACAGCGCGTCTTCCAGATCTTACAATTAACAACACAAACGATGAACCAATAAAACTCTAACACACTTTTGGAAAAAGTTTCATTAAAAATCCCGAACATTACACTTTTAACATTTAATGTCCAAATTCAGCCCAATATGCCGTAATTTCCTCCAGATGTCTGTTGTTCTCAGACAGTGAATGAAAAGATGCTCAATTGTCTCGTCTTCACTACAGTCAGTCATCGGACATGTTTTAGTTGTGACGTAACAGCTCCATTTCACTACACATCTGACGGGTAGCCGGCCAACGGTCACCAGCCACATCACATCTCTGATGTTCTCAGAGAGGAATGTGGATGAGATGTTTTTCACACAAGCTCATCCTTCGGTGGGAGTTAAATACTTATAATGGAACCTTTCTCCATAATCTCTGTCCTGTATGATCTTATAGATCGATTTATTTGGGGAATTCCTCCAATCAATATTTAATTGTTCATATTTTGATATAAAATCACTATAAACTAATTTGAAAGATGGGATGTTTTGTCTCGCCCTGCCTTTTTTTTTCCCCAAGAAGTTTTATTCCCTATCCACTCTGAGTTTCTGCTCATAGCCTGAGCTACATTTTTACAAAAGGCTATTTTTAATTTTCTCCCCAACTCCACCGCCCCGAGGCCTCCTTTCTCCCGGGGTTTATATAAAACCTCCCGCTTCGTCACTTCCCTGTTGTTTCCCCAAATAAAATGAACACACATTTTATTTAATCTCATCACACACTTTTCATCTGGAGGAAAAATAGTAGCCAAAAACAACAGTTTAGACAGAATAAAGGTCTTAATCACGTGAATCCTGCTCTTATAATTTGAGATTTTCCATTTTCCTAATTCAGTCTGAATTTCCTGTTCTTTTTTCTCCCAATTTGTGTTGCTACACTTCCCGTTTAATATCGCGAGTCCCAGGATTTTAATCTCTTCTTTAACGGGCAAGTTTATCGTGGCTGGATCTCCCTCTCCTATCCACACAGCCTCACTCTTGCTGGTATTTAACCTCTGATGACGTCTAACTCCACTTGACTTCTAACAAACACTGTGACGTCATCTGCATACGCAGAGATTTTCAGTGGCTCTGTGGTTGAGAGTTCGACTCCCTGCAGCCTAGGATCGCATTTGATTCTATGCAGCAGGGGACTAATAGCAATCACATACAGAGCGGAGCTTAGCGGATACCCCTGCTTCACTCCTCTGTCAATTTTAAAATCCTTAGTTAAGATCCCGTTTATGTTCATTTGGACTTTTGACTCTTTATATAACAGCTTGATCATATTAATGAACTTCTCTGGGAAACCATAATGTCTTAAAACAGTCCATAAATAATCTCTAGATAGGAAATCAAAGGCCTTTTTTTGATCTAGTCCAACTACATAAAAGTCCTGATCTCTCTTGGTCGTGATTATGTCTCTAATCGCACACAGATTATCCCACATGTATCTCCCTTTTACTGCACAGGTCTGCCCAACCTCAATGACTTCATTCATGACCCCAGACATTCTGTTTACTATCACTTTAGCCAAGATTTTATAATCTATATTCATCAGGCTTATCTGTCTCCAGTTATCCAAATCACTGCGATCTCCCTTTTTAAAGATTAATGAAATTACACAGTGATAAAAGGAGTCATGTAAAGCTTCGTTTTCTAATCCTTCATTATAAACAGATACCAAAAGGTCTGCGAAAAACATCTGGACAAGATTTATAAAACTCAGCTGGCAGACCATCTGGACCCGGACTTTTACCCAGATTCAGCTCGTTAATGGCTTTCAGCACTTCCTCCTTCTTCACTGGTTGTTCTAAAGCCTTTAGACTTTCCGTCTGTAATGTTGGACATGAGTTTAAAAAGCACCTAAGTCTAGTTTCATCAATGCTCACTCATTTATAATCATTCTCGCACTTCTGCCTGATTGTTTTCCTTTTATTATATTCATTATTGACTACGTCGCCATTCTCATCTTTAATTCCCCCAATCCGTTTACTTTCCCTCAGTTTTTTTAGCTGTTTTATCACATCTCGCGCATGTCTGTCGCAATTCCAACCAAAACCCGCTTGAACTTGTGTGTTTAGAAAAACTTCATTATTTAATGTTTCTAACTGCAATTTAATTTGTCAATCTGTTTTCTTCATCTAGACCTCTGCCAGAGGTCGTTTGGAGGTCGACATACTCAGACATTAATTTATTATAGCACTCGTTTCTCTGCTGGTGAAGTTCTTTACATTTGCATTTAAAAAAGATCTTTATTTGCCCTTTAAAAACCGACCACCATTCCATATTGGATCTAGTCAAAACCTTTAGGCTCTTTATTCTCTCGATCTCTTTAGCCAACTCTAGAAGCACGTTCTTCTGTTTTAGACACTGTGTGTTGAGTTTCCTGTAGCCTCGATCTTCCACAACACCCAAATTCACTTTCACGTTCACTCCTAAATGATCAGACTCCATCAGGTACTCAGTCTGGTAGCTAATGACTCTTCTTTCTAATGAGCTGTTTACATAAATTCGATCAATACGTGTTTTCACTGTATTACTGATGCGCGTAAAGCCAAGATCATCTGGGAATTTTTCTCTAAACGCATCTTTCATGTTACATGTCTCACAGACTAATTTGAGCAATTTTCCCTCTCTGGTAAGCTCCACATCTTTCATCGGGATTCTGTCTCTGACGTCTGTGATGGTGTTAAAATCACCAGATAGCACTACATGGAAATCGACACACAGTAGTTCATACAGCTTATGAAAAATTCTCATTTTCCCCGCCCTGTCAGGAGGAGTGTACACATTTATGATTCTTAATTTCAAAGTTTTTAAATAACAATCAACCATAAGAATTATCCCCGGTATTATCTCTCTGCATTTAATGATGTCAACTTTTTCTTTAAAGATGCCCACCCCATCGGCTCGATCTACCCCAATAGATAACACTGCCGTCCCTTCAGTCCACAGTGTTTTAACGTCATCTAGGTCACTTGGAGTGGTCAATCTCAACTCCTGAGCACAGATAACATCACATTTAACATTTTTTAAACAACTTATTGTCTTTTGTCTATACTTCTCTGATTTTATTCCTCTAACATTTATAGAAAATATATGCAAGGACATTAATAATATAATATATAAATAATCATCCATATTATGTGACTGATGTTAATATGATCTTATGTGTGCTCATTCTCTCATCTTTTTTATTGCGCTTGTTTCCGAGGACAAGGCCTTTTTCTTCCTTTTCATTTTAGCAGGTTGTTGCATTGGGGGATTGTCTACTGGATCAATGTCATTGTGGGTAGTTTGAATACCTTCACCTGCAACCGCCCGCGGTGGAGTGGAGGTGACCTGGGTCACTGCAGATGCCGGTTGTATTGCCGTAGCTGCTTCCGTTCCACCTGTTCTCTCAGACCGAGGATCAGGCAGGGCTAAGAAATCTTCTTCCGTGATATCAGACTCTGGGCTGGAGCCAGTGCTGCTGCTGCTGGCGGTGGTATCACTGCTGGATGTGGAAGTGGTTTCCTCCTCCTCCTGCTCATTGTTAAGGTGGGCTTGATCCTCAGCATATCTAATGATCATACTTTGCGGTTTTCCAAGGTTTTGTGCTGAGACGACTTCTGCTGCACAGCTCTCGGTTTGGATGTCAGTGGGCTCTACGTCGAGCTGCTGTACGCTGTTTGGGTACTTCACATTTCGTGCTCTATTGCTGTAGGACTCCGGGCACTTGAAGTAGGAGTGGCCTTTCTGATTGCACAAGCTACACAATTCTGTATTCATGCACTCCTTTCCTTTGTGTCCCAACTCCCCGCACTTCCAGCACTTAACAGCCTGACATTCCTTCACCTGATGTTCCAAAGAGCCACACACATAGCAGCGCTGTACTTGCCCCTGGTAGGTAATCCTGCCGTTATAAGGACCCATACTGATAGAATTTGGAATCTGCATTAGGTTCCCATCGATGGCTTTCCTGAGCTTAACCTTATAACGGCGAACCCCATACCAGATGCCGAATTGATCTACTGGTTTATGTACAGGCTGCAAAATCTCACAAAAGCGGAGCAGATATTGTTCTATATCTGCATCTGCAACCGCCCAGTCCAGAACTTTACAAACACAAAGTGCACATCTTGTGGAGCGGAGGAATCTATCTCCCAACCTTTCCAGAAGCCATTTTCAGCTGAAGCACTAAAGATTTGACAAAATCGCTGAAGACCACATTCCTGAAGAAAAATCAGTTCAAAGTCTTTCTGACTGGGTAAGGCAATAAAAGAATAAACGTCAGCAGCAGTTATCCATTGGTTTGTAGTAGCTGAGCTCCAACTTCAGACCGATTTGGAGCTTCACCTTTGCCCACAAACCTCAGCTTAACCCAGTGCCTCCCCACCAAAGGTGGAGAGGCGCCTTGGGGGCACATGCGTAGCTTCTTTTTTTTGCTGTTAAATTACTTGAGATACTTCAAATTGAGCAAGAGAACAAACGAAAACAAACTTCTGGGCCACAAAGCACTGGACTGAGTAATTGGTGTTTCAACTGTTCAACAAAAGAGACCGCCGGTCTTGCCTCTTCCACTCATCTTTGACTTCTTTCAATTTTGTCGAATTAAACTGCCCTTGCCTCTACCAGACATTCTCCTTAGACTATCTTCCACAGGCTTCAAAGAAAATCAATGACAAACGGCCCCTGTCCGCACTTATGCTCCTCTACAGGACCTAGTTGAAACCAAGGCGCAGGAGGCGGAGCCCCGCACAATAGACACACACACACACACACAAATTTAGACACACAAATACTTAAGGCTATTTATGTCATCGCTATCCTTCAACCTCAGCTCTTGTGCACATATAATGTCGCATTTTTTGTTGTTTAAACTTTCTACTTTCATCTTTCTATATCTTTCTGTATGTATTCCTCTAACATTAATAGATATGATATTAATAGACATCTAAAGAATAAGCAATAGAAACAAAATCATATCATAGTTACGAACTATGTTAAAGTTCTTACTCCTTCATTTTTTTCTGAACGCTGGAACTTGGTAAGGTTGCTCTTTTTCTGCACTTCTTAGCCACACTTAGAATGGCAGTGCTAGATTGTGTGGAAGGGAGACTTCCATTGTGCAGACTGTCAGAATTGCCAGGAATAAGAAGAACAGTGTCACCTTTGTTCTCCGTTAACTGCCATCCAGACGTCATCCCTGCTCTGGTGTCTTCTTGGCCAGGTGACACTTTCTGATGTCCCGGATGGAGGAAGAATCCCCTCACTGGAATCTGAGTCATCCGAACTGGAATCACTGCTGCCACTGGAGCTGGTGTCAGAGCTGTCGCTGGTGGAACTTGTAGACTTTGTAGACTCTTCTCCGTTGTTGATCTGAGCTGGACCCTCGATGCTGTTCTGGGCTTCCTGGATGCCCTCACTGGTTTGAGGTGTCGTGTCCTCCGGATGTTCTCCATTTCGAGCTGTGTTGATGTTAGTAGATGGCATCGGTGTCGGTCCATGCGCTTGATTGCTATAGGAGCTTGGGCATTTAAAGTAAGTGTGGCCTTGTTCCTGGCACAAATGATATAGTTCTGTATTTTTGCACTCCTTACCTCTAGGTCCAACCTCCCCACACTTCCAACACTTCCAACACTTCAAGGTCTCACAGTCATTCACTTGATGATCTTGGGAACCACAGATGTAGCACCTCTGTACCTGACCAGGGTATGAGATCCTGCCGTTATACGGCCCCAGTGAGATTGAATTTGGGATCTGATAAAGACTGCCATCAGAGTTATGATGTAGCTGCACTTCATAACGGTGGACTCCACACTACAGCACAAACTGATCCAGAGGTTTAAACACAGGCTGTAAAATCTCACAGTACCTGCGTAGGTACTGCTCAACATCAGTGTCGGCATACTTGTCGGTCCGAACTTAACGTTGTAATTTTATATGGAACACCACAAGAGAAGTGACCAAAAGAAACATTTTATTTAAAAGCACTGAGTGCGGAGGTCTAGGAGCAATAGACCTAGCAATCAAAACTAAAATTGCAGCCTGCAAAGTTATTGCAGGGGGAATTCACAGACAAGCAGCCTGGGTAGGAAAATTAACAAACTGGAAAGAAAAAAGAGGAGGTCACAGATCCAATTTCCCATATTTTAAATTACTGTATTCAGATTTTATTGCAAAACATAAACATCTCAATATAAACTGGATAAATGATCATAGTAAAGAAATATATGAACTAATATGTAACTATATATAGTGATATGATTATTTACAAAGATTTACAACCAAATGAATATAAAAACGCATGCAATAATATTAACAATAAAATTCTATCAGGAAATCTGAGAGATGTATCGTGGCTAATCTCTGTTAGGAGACTACCCGTAAGAACTGTAGTCAGGTGGAGCTGCTATGTAAAGACTATAAAATGTCCCATGCCAAACTGCGACGCTGAAGAAACTTTAGAACACTTTTTATTTGATTGTTATAGATCTAAAGAAACATGGAATAAATTACAAAGCTTAAATATAAATATACAAATGAATATGAAGACAATAGCATATGGATTATTTTGAAACTCTCTCCCAAAACAACAAAAGGAATTATTATGGCTAATCATTTGCATTGTTAAAAGTCAACTGTGGAAAACAAGAACGAAAATGACAATTGATCAAGCTTTTGTGTCCAGTGATATTGTTTTTAGACATATTATACGGGAATTGAAAAGAAGAAGGACTATTGATACAAAAAAACAAGAAGGTAAGAAATGGGACTTTCTGACCTTTTAAAATATAAAGTCTGTAACTGTTTTGATATTTTGTATGTAATGATGATGTTTGTTAATTGTAAACTGTACTTTTTGCTAAAATAAAGTTTCTTTAAAAAAAAAAAAAAAAAGTATCAAGGAGAACACACCAAGCAAATACTGCCAAGAAATAAATCACCTTTCACACTATTACTGTTACCAATACTTTTAGTGATATCATTTCACGACGTTATAATCTAATCAATACTTAATGTGCAATATGTCTAAAATATATTTATTCAATAAATATGTTTAACTCTTTTATTTATAATGTTTATGCTCTTAATTTTGTGAAGAATGGAATTAGTATTTTTTTTTTTATCTTCAGTATTATTTTTTTACACACCTCATAGTTTCTGCTGGTTTGAGAATCCATCAACAACAAAAATCAGTCAAGACTGGACCTTTGACCATTTAAGAAGCAGTAAAAACTGACCGGCACAAGCTGCATTAAAAAAAGATACAAGTACAAGGTGTATGAATTAAGAAGGTGTGTCTAAAAAAGTGACCAGTAAATGTACATTGCGCCAAAACAACAGGTGTAAGCAGGCCTTTGAGTCACCACTACAGTGTTGATGCCCCACCGCTTTTTGAGTGAGATCACTCTCCATCTTCACTCTCCATAAAATGCATAGAGTGCTGAGCTATTGGTACAGACAGTCAAACTCAGCAGAAGAACCAATCAAAATCAGCACTTGAACTAGAGCACTAACACACAATTGCTAAGGCGGTGTCAGTGTCAGTAATCCTTACTGCTACCTTGCTAACCTCGACATAAGCACAACACGAATGCTCTGTTTTGAGGGCTGTGCTGTGTCACTTTTGCACAGAAGCAGCTGCGCCTGTGCACTGCGTGGATTTGAAAAACTTTTCTGTAGAGTCATGCACTGTTTTCAACATTCAGCTTTACCTGCTGTAATGGGATTTTGACTCTGGATTGCATTGATGCGTAACCCCTTCCCTCTCAATTACCATTGCATTTCTGAATATAAGGGCATGTGTGAAGAGGGCTGAAACACTGCTTTGTGCATCTCCACTTTCCTGTGCACCTCCTCCAAAAAGACCTACTGCTCTCTGCACCTCCTCCAGCTGCATCAGACTTGAACGTTTATGTAAAACTAGTCTACAGCTGAAGCTGCAGTTCATTCTGAGCTTCACTTGGTGGATTATTGAAATTATCTTATTAAAACTCAAACCTGCAAACTCATGACTGGCTCTTAATCTTATTATTCATGTGTTGCATGAATTTTTATACCAAAGTGTGCGGTGGGCAGTTTTTTCAATCAGTGTTAATGGACAAAGTGGCCTGCCATGAAATTCACTCATTCAAATGTATGTCTGTCATTGGAATTGAAAAAGCTGGAATAGTCTTAGTGTAAAGAGATCAGACCGATTTATTTTTTTTAATGTCATGAAATTTTTAAAAAGTCATTTTCTTCATAAAAAAAAAAAACAAAAAAAAAAAAACAGTATTAGTAGCTAATCTGTCACTAATAAAATCCAAGCTGTTCCTAAAGTCATTGTCTAAAGCTAATTGAAAAAGGAAAATAAAATGCAGAAAAACAATGCTGGATACGTTACATGAGACAGGGGTAAACAAAACTAACATTTTGCAGTTTCCGTTTAAAATAAAGAGTGAAGGATATAAGGCACTAAACATATGAAGCGTTTCTGTACAGTTTAGTATTTTATCTGTCCGATCACACCTGATTCAACTAGTGCATGTTGACTGGAACAAGTGAGTCAGAACTGTGAAAACACTAAACTGTCCAGCACTCTGTTCTTCCAGGACTGAAAAAACTGTCTTTTTTACGGTTGTTTAACTTCACAAACAGGTCTTTGAGCAGAAACGTCCGTCTTCTGCCTAAATGTTTTCTCCACAATGTCTGTACCAAGACAGCTGAGGGACTGAGGAGGCTCTGTCTTTCCTTCATTCCAGTTGGTCCGGGGTCCCAAAGCCAGTTTATTGGACTTCAGCAGCTCAGAGAGTCGACTCTGTCCAAGCCACACCCACAAAGGCCCAGAGACACGCCTCCTCCTGAGCTCAAACTCCACCTCTTTCTGGTCCAGGTGAGACTCAATGCGCAGAATATAATTTCTATTATCTTTCTTGCAGTAATCCTCAGCGTTCTCCCAGCTCATAACGTCATCACTGACATGGATAAGTGCTGTCAGAAAACAAAGCAAAGATGTTTTAGAGCGAGAGCAGAGATTCAGCTTTACTTTAAATATATTTTATTCATGCTGAGGGAATTAAAGTCACTGCAGTAGCAAAGAACAGTCTGTACAGCACTATATGATGATATTGCATCATACATTCAAATATATATATATATATATATATATATATATATATATATATATATGTTATCACAGGCCACTTTATTAGGTTCAGTTGCTTGTTAACACAAATAGGTCTTACTATTTCAGAAACTGCTGATCTACTGGGATTTTCATGCACAACCATCTCTAGGGTTTACAGAGAACGGTCAGAAAAAGAGGAAATATCCAGTGAGCGGTCAGTTGTGTGGACGAAAATGCCTTGTTGATGTGAGAGGTCAGAGGAGAATGGGCAGACTGGTTCCAGATGATAGAAAGGCAACAGGAACTCAAATAACCACTTGTTACAGCCAAGGAAGCAGAGCACCATCTCTGAACGCACAACACGTCAAACTTTGAAGACGATGGGCTACAGCAGCAGAAGACCACACCGGGTGCTACTCCTGTCAGCTAAGAACAAGAAACTGAGACTATATTTCGCACAGGCTCACCAAAATTGGACGATAGAAGATTGGAAAAATGTTGCCTGGTCTGACGAGTCTCGATTTCAGCTGCGACATTCAGATGGTCGGGTCAGAATTTGACGTAAACAACATGAAAGCATGGATCCATCCTGCGTTGTATCAGCGGCTCAGGCTGGTGGTGGTGGTGTGATGGTGTGGGGATATTTTCTTGGCACACTTTGGGCCCCTTAGTACCAACTGAGCACTGTTTAAATGCAACAGCCTATGTGACTATTGTTGCTGACCATGTCCATCCCTTTATAACCACAGTGTACCCATCTTCTGATGGTTACTTCTAACAGGATAGTGCACCATGTCACAAAGCTCATATCATCTCAAACTGGTGTCTTGAACAAGACTATAAGTTCACTGGACTCCAGTGGCCTCCACAGTCACCAGATCTCAATCCAGTAGAGAACCTTTGGGATGTGGTGGAACAGGAGATTCGCATCATAGATGTGCAGCCGACAAATCTGCAGCTACTGCGTGATGCTATCATGTCAAGACGGACCAAAATCTCTGAGGAATGTTTCCAACACCTTGTTGAAAGTCTGCCATGCCATGAAGAATTAAGGCAGTTCTGAAGCCAACATTTTACTAGCAATTTACCTAATAAAGTGGCCTGTGTGTGTGTGATATATATATATATATATATATATATATATATATATATATATATATATATATATATAAAATCACTGTATTTTATGGTCTTGTTTGTCTTTGTTTTATAACATATTTTTAGTTGACTAAAGAGAGAATTTTAAAGGACATATTCAGGGTTTTAAGTTCATAGTGTATTTAAGTGTTTGTCATGTGGTTTGTTAGTTTTGAAAGAAAAGAAACTTAAGCTTAATAATTAATTGCAATATTTAATCCTAAAGTCATCATGAAGTGCAGCTCCATCATAGAATAACAAAAGGACTTTTGATCTCTTTGATTTTGAATCTGTTTAGTGACGCTTTCTCGTTTCTGATCCACCAAATGGAGATGTTTTTGCTGTCTAGTGCTTGTTTTTATCACGTCATTTATTCATTTCAACTGATTCGGGTAGCCCAATAATATGAGTTTAAATTATTTGTGGATATTAACAGAGCTGACAGAGACAGAGCAGATAATCATGACTATTCGAACACTACATTCTGTGGTCTAACTCTTTGATTACTGCTTTTACTGACAATAAACACAGCTGAGAGAATTAATATGTTCATGAATTATTGACTTACTGCTGTAGCACATAGTAGAATAAGAATAACCGCACGGCTTTGCTTCCCATTTCCCGTCTTTCATTCGCACACAGTCTCCCGTTGACCAAGGCTGACCAAGGCTGAATCTCCCAGTTTCTGTAGGCAGAGCGTCCTCCATCAGTCCACTCCCATTCATCGCGCAGCAGGCCGATCCAGAAGGACATGCTGCTGTTCAGCCCTTCTGTCCTCACTGCTTCATTCTGGTTCTGATCTCTGATGCTGACCAGATCAGTGTAGCTCGTCCTGCAGTACCTCTGAGCTTCAAACCAGCTCAAAGAGTCAAAGATGAAATAATATTTGAGGGTGAGGTCAGTATCTGTGGAGAGAAAACAACTTCTTATTGAGTTTGTAATTCAGAGCATCCTGTGATATTTGGGGGGAAAAGAAAGAACAACTGGGTTCTTTATTTAGGAATAATGTTGACTGCGAAGAGACACACAACATCAGAGGTCTGTTTTAGCCCCAAATACTCTACACATTCCCTCATAAATAAACTAGTGAATTAAGTACAGAAATACTTTGTATTCTGTCCTCGCACAAGCGTTCTGGACCATGCTAGACAGATAGCTGACAAAAAAGACTTCAGGCGTTGCGTGCATTTTCATCTTTTATGTAAAACTAGGAAAATAAACATAAACATATACATCAACATTTCGCACAGCTCAAATTTTACGGTCTTTAAATAAACACATGAATTAAACAAAGTGTGTGAACCTTGTCAACTAAACATGATGCAGATTTACCCATTCCTGCTCACACAATCACCTACAGAAGCCTGTTAGCAATCTATGCATTACTTATTAACATTAGCTTACCTGAATAGCTGTTAAGGCAGCTAGAAACATATTCGGCCAAGCTACGGCTAACACAGAAACATTATGCATAGCAACACAACATCTCAATTGTTCCTCCTCAAAACAACGTTCTCATATAATAACAGTAGTCAACTTACGGACAAAGATACTCCAAGGCTTAAAAACGCTGGAAACACTGTCTCTCTGCCGTGCTGCAGGCGATAATGCTCGACTGACTGACTTTCAGCAAAAAACGAAACCTAACTCAAATCCGACCACAAGGGGGTGGTAAATCAACAGAATATAAACACAGGTCTTTCTTAATGAACAGTACACTCCCCGTCTGGTATATTAATAAATATACCACTCTTATTTAAACATTTGTTTCAGACAAAAGTACTATCACATCAGTAACAGGCCTAAGATATGTTTTAACAGTGCCTTGTTTTACGATGCTAACCTCAACTTTTCTCACTCTGTTGTCCTCACTGGGAATGGCCTTGACTACAATACCAATTGGCCACTCATTGCGTTTTACTTGATTGTCTTTCAATAGAACAACATCACCTTGTTTGACATTTTGCTTCTCTCCCTTCCACTTTCGTCTTGTCTGCAGTGTAGCAAGATACTCTTGCCTCCATCTTTTCCAAAAGCATCCCGCGAGACCTTGCACTTGCCGCCACTGGGCTTTGTAAAGGTCCTTGAGTTCAAAGTCTCCAGGTGGTGTTGGAATAGTACCAGCCTTCTGCGTTAGAAGCATTGCAGGAGAGAGAACTTCAGGTGCTTCAGGATCGTTTGAAACAGGAACTAAGGGTCTGGCATTCATTATGGCCATAACCTCTGCCATAAGCGTGACCAGAACCTCATGTGTGAGGCGGGTGGTTGAGGTTTGCAGTAACAAGCCATCAAGGATGCGTCGAACGAGCCCGATCATCCTCTCCCACACTCCTCCCATGTGAGATGAATGTGGGGCGTTGAATGTCCAGGTGCAGCTTTGGTCCCTTAGATAGCCTTTGATCTCCGGGTCTTGAATGTCGATTTGCAACTCTTTACAGGCGCCAATGAAGTTTGTCCCTTGGTCTGACCGTAAGTGTTTGACAGGTCCTCTGATCGACAGGAAACGACGTAAGGCATTTATAAAACTCGAAGTCGACATTGCCTCTATGACCTCTATATGGACGGCCCTGGTACTCAGACAGGTAAACATTACAGCCCACCTTTTACAGTCAACGTTATTTGCCCTTGTGCGGTGGAACTTGACATTCCAAGGCCCAAAAACATCCAGGCCTACATGAGTGAAAGGCGGGTCAACCGCAAGCCTGCTGGAGGGCAAGCTGGCCATTTTCTGCACTTCTAAGCGACCTCTAAGTCTCCTACATGTGACACATTTGTGGAGTGTGCTGGAAATGAGTCTCTTGCCACCAACAATCCATAGTCCTGCTGAGCGCAGAGCACCTTCAGTGAACTGCCTACCTTGGTGAGCTACTTGGTTGTGGTAATGTCTAACTAAGAGAATGGCTACATGATGATTACCTGGAATTATCAGGGGGTGTTTCTCCGCATCTAAAAGATCTGCTGCCCGTAAGCGTCCTCCAACCCTTAACAAGCCACCATCAACAAAGGGGTCGAGTTTTCCAAGAGGACTGCGCGAGATGTCTTTTCCTTTTTTAAGGCTTTCAATCTCCTCCTTGTAAGTCTCAGTTTGAACGCACTGAATGATTGCTGTTTTTGCTTGTAAGATTTCTGTAGTACTTGCAAGATTGCAACTGTGCCAACCTTTACAGGCGCTCAAAGCTTTAGAGAACGACTTTGCAACATGAATGAGGGATTTGATTGCTCTTACCAGAGACTTCCAGCTTGAGAAACGTGCAAATCTGTGAGATCCAAGCTCCTTTTCCTCTATTTTCGTTGCTATGGAAACCACTTGAGGACGAATTTCAACATCCGTTGAGGGTTCCACAAGGTCAAAGGTCTCTTCGCTCTGCGCTGGATCTCTTGACTCGGTCTCAGATAGTGTGAGAAACCGAGGCCCAGAGAGCCAGGTGGTCTGTTGCAGTTGGGCTGCTAATACCGCTCTCGTCCCATGATCTGCAGGGTTCTGGTCAGTAGTGACATAATGCCACTGGTCTGGTTTGGTAATCCTGCGAATCTGAGCAACTCTGTTGGCCACATACACGTAGAATCTCCGGGTGACATTATGAATGTAGCCTAGAACTACTCGGCTATCCGTGTAGAAGTTCACTGTATCAAACTGAATGTCGCTTACCTCCATAATCACTTGAGTCAACTCCACTGCTAATACCGCTGCACATAATTCCAAGCGTGGGATAGTGTGCGCAGATGAGGGTGCTAACTTTGATTTCCCCATGATAAATCCAACATGACATTGGCTACCAGTGTCAATGACCCTGAGGTATGCTGCAGCTGCTATTGCTGTTGTCGAACATCTGAGAAGATGCATAGTTCCCTTCTCTGAGCATGTGATGATGAAACTGGAACAAATGGCCTGTGGATCTGGAGATGCTCGAGAGCGGTAAGTGAGTCAGTCCACCTTAACCACTCTGCCTCCCGGTCCACTGGTAAAGGCTCATCCCAATCTTGCTGTCCAACCGTTAACTCTCTGTACAATGCCTTTCCCTGGATTGTAACTGGAGAAGCAAATCCAAGGGGATCGTAGAGGCTGTTGACAACAGAAAGTATTCCTCTGCGGGTAAAGGGTTTGTTGTCTTTAGCAACTCGAAAGGTGAAACAGTCATTTTCCAGGTTCCAGCCAACTCCGAGGCTTCGCTGAAGAGGTAGAGGGTCAACATCCAAATCCAAATCTTTGAGATCCGCTGCTCTTTCTTCTGGGGGAAATGCATTCATCACATGACTGACGTTCGAGGCTATTTTGTGAAGCCTTATATTTGACTCTGCCATCATGCTTCTTGCTCGTGTTAAGAGCTCAATGGCTTCGCTTTCACTGCACACAGAGGCCAGTCCATCATCCACATAGAAATTGCGCAAGATGAACTGCTTTGTGTCGAAGCCATACTCTTCTTCCCCAAGTTCAGCTGCTCATCTTAGGCCATAGATTGCAATAGCCGGGGAAGGACTGTTCCCAAAAACTGGCACCTTCATGCGAAACTCCATGATTTCTTTGCTAAGGTCATTATCTTGGAACCACAGAAACCGGAGATAATTTCTGTGACTTTGCTTGACTCTGAAGCAGTAAAACATCTGCTCCACATCTACAGTGACCGCAACTTGTTCCTGCCGAAAGCACAATAGAACCCCGAGCAGCGTGTTGTTTAAGTCAGGCCCCCTAAGTAGAATGTCATTTAGGGAAATACCTTTGCATGAGGTGCTTGAGTCAAAAACAACTCGTATTTTGCCTGGTTTCTGGGGGTGGTACACTCCGAATGTTGGTAGGTACCAGCATTCTTCCCCTGGTTCGAGTGGTGGTGCCTCTTCTGCCTGGTCATTATCAAAGATTTTCTGCATGAATTCAATGAATTGCTCTTTCATGTCTTTTCTTTTCTCTAGTGTCCGTAACAGAACAGTGAGTCGCTTTAAGGCCTGTTCTCTGTTGTTGGGAAGTAGAGGACGTGGCGTACGGAATGGTAGCGGCGCCACCCAGTGATTGTCATCATCCATATAAACTTCTCTGTCCATAATTTCAAGAAAAATCTTGTCCTCAATAGACAAGGCTGTTTTGTCATCATCAGGATTTCTTTGGAAAACATTAAGTCCCAGGTTGTCTGTCAGTTTGAGTGGAGCTGTTTGTATGATGTCAGATGCGTGGTCTGTAGTTTGCTGGATGGGAGCACTAAACTTCTCTTTCACGTGTATTGTACTAAGACAAGGCTCAAGAAAGGAAGTGCGCCCATTGTTTAGCACATTTGTTTTGTAGACGTTCACCTTTGTTCGTTTGTGCACCCCTCCAAGGCACACCTCGCCTACAATGACCCAGCCCAAATCTAGCCGCTGGGCATATGGTGTGTTGTGTGGACCATTGTACTGTTCGCGTACTTTGTGCACTCTCAGGACATCTCTCCCCAATAAGAGAAGGATGGGCGTTTCTGGCTCAATCGGTGGTATTTCACCTGCAACAGGAGCTAGGTGAGGGAAATGTTGCACAATGTCAGGCGTAGGAATTTCTGAGCGATCATCTGGCATAGTATTGCATTCTAAAAGAGGTGGGAGTGGTACATGAGTCTTTCCATCTAGAGACGAGACAACAAAATTGTGAGCTTTCCTCCCTGTTGCCTCCTTTATTCCTGCACAAGTCCTTAGAGTGTAAGTGGAGGAGACTGCACTAATGCCAAACAGATCAAAGAAGGCTGTCTTCGCAAGAGATCGGTTGCTTTGGTCATCTAAGACCACATACATTTTTTGGACTTTGTTGGGCTCATTAACAGGGTACACGCTCACTAAGGAGATTTTTGAACATGACCTGAGTCCATGAGATGTGTCACAGATTTCTATACATTTTGAAATAACTTCCGGAGACGGGCTATTTTCTTGCTCCCCGCCATGCTCTTTCCATGTCGTTTCAACCTCTGTAACCCAAGGAGCTGGGCCAGGATGTAAAGCAGTAAGGTGCTTGTTGCTATTGCACTCTTTGCACTTCACGGCAACTTTACAGTCTTTGGCCAAGTGCTTAGTGGATGCACAACAACGATAACAGATAGAGTTTTCTCTTAGATAAGCTTTTCTATCATCTAAGTGTTTGACTCTAAACCCCCGACATTTTGCCAAGGGGTGCGGCTTACTGTGAATAGGACACCGCTCTGCCGGCTCCTCTATTTTCTTTACTGATGCACTATTGTGGAGCGCAGGTGCAACTGCAACTTCAGTTTTTCTCACTGACACTGTTTTGTAATTGTTGTGTCTTAGCGGTTTCTCTGGCTTTACATGGGTGTTAGTACTGCATGTAGAGAACACAAAACTTGGATCATTACGGGTTTTTGCTTGACTGCATATGAAACTTACAAAGTAGCTGAAGGGTGGAAAGGGAACATTATGTTCTTCCTTGTACTTAGAGCCCTGTGTAATCCAGCGTTCTTGTAAGCCATAGGGAAGCTTTTCCACAATTGGGTTAACCCCCCTAGCTGTGTCAAGGTAGGCTAAACCTGGTAATTTTCCACCTGACTTAGCTGCCTGAACCTCCATTAAAATATCCCCCAGTTCCCTAAGACACTGGTTGTCTTTGTTAGATATTTTTGGAAAAGTCTCTAGCTTTAGCAGAAGTGCATTCTCTATGATCTCAGGGGAGCCATATGTATCATCTAGCCTTTGCCACACCATAGCGACACCTGATGTTGGATTGTGGACATGGACTGACCTGATTCGCATGGCTTGTGGAGATGAGTTTGGACCGAGCCACTTTATCAGTAGGTCAAGTTCCTCTCGTGCTGTTAAGTTGAGCTCTCCAGTAATGTCTTGGAAGGACGTTTTCCAGGCCCAGTAGTTTTCTGGACGGTCATCAAATTTCAGTAGCCCTGAGCTTACCATCTCTCTTCTTACAAGATATTTGGTGAGATCCGTTATTTGCGCTGGTTCACACGCGTAATCTCTAAGACTGGATGAGTGAGACATTGGAGCAGGAACCCAAGGTGAGTAGCCTCTGTTTTGTGCACCAGGCATTCCCTCATCTTTAATGCAGAGCTTAGATAAACGGGGCTCCTGATCATGAACTGGATACCACTGAATTGGGTCGGGGTGTGCTCGTTCTGCACTCATAGGCAAGGCAGGTGATTCCTGTGAGACCGGAGCTTGCTGCTGAGCGTTTGGTGTCACGTAGTGGGCCTGCACATACTCATTTGTGCGTTGAGTGCGATCCTCAGGATATATTTGGGATATTCCTTCCAGTGTGTCTGGCTCTATTGCTGTTGCGGCTTCATAGACTGCTGCTTCTGCTGAGGCTGCTTTAGCGCTCCTGTTTACTTTTAGGACATACAGATTCGCTTCCAACTCTGCTTTGCGCTGTTCTGCTTCAGCTAACATTTTTTGATTTTCAGCTTCAATGCGGGCCTTTTCTTTCATCATCTCCGCTTCTTGAGCTGCATACTTGGCTTCTACCAGGGCCGCCTCTGCCTTAGCTTTTGCCTTGGTAGCTGCTGCACTGGCTGAGGACCTACTTGATCTTCCAGATGACTTGGACCCTGCAACTTGTGACATGACCTCATAATCTCCAGTTCGGTCTGCTTGCCTTTGTTGGTCCATGATGTTCTTGTCGTGGTCGCAGTGTGTGGTCGACAGTGGTTCTGGTTCTAGCCCGCTGTGTAACTGTCCTATTACTATTCTGTCCTCGCACAAGCGTTCTGGACCATGCTAGACAGATAGCTGACAAAAAAGACTTCAGGCGTTGCGTGCATTTTCATCTTTTATGTAAAACTAGGAAAATAAACATAAACATATACATCAACATTTCGCACAGCTCAAATTTTACGGTCTTTAAATAAACACATGAATTAAACAAAGTGTGTGAACCTTGTCAACTAAACATGATGCAGATTTACCCATTCCTGCTCACACAATCACCTACAGAAGCCTGTTAGCAATCTATGCATTACTTATTAACATTAGCTTACCTGAATAGCTGTTAAGGCAGCTAGAAACATATTCGGCCAAGTTACGGCTAACACAGAAACATTATGCATAGCAACACAACATCTCAATTGTTCCTCCTCAAAACAACGTTCTCATATAATAACAGTAGTCAACTTACGGACAAAGATACTCCAAGGCTTAAAAACGCTGGAAACACTGTCTCTCTGCCGTGCTGCAGGCGATAATGCTCGACTGACTGACTTTCAGCAAAAAACGAAACCTAACTCAAATCCGACCACAAGGGGGTGGTAAATCAACAGAATATAAACACAGGTCTTTCTTAATGAACAGTACACTTTGCATAACTAACTAACTAACTAAATAAATAAATAAATGGCTCAAGGAAGTGATACAGTGATGGTATTCATGCGACAGATTAGTACACTCCTAAAAATTGTATTTCTGCACGTAACGTCATTTAATCAATCAAATATAACTGAATATGAAGGAGGCATGACACACGATGTTGTAGAACCTGTAATGAGCTTCACATCGAACTCACTGTTAACTGATCTGACGACTTTCCTTCCTTTAGTTTAAAACTATATACTTAATAGTCATTAATTACCTCGCTTATAACACATGAAATTTCTTTTCTCAGTGCACTGAAGATTTTCCCATGAACCATCAGGCTTCATAGCAGCACAGCAGGACCCTGACCCACAGACCCCTGTCAGATTGCTGAATGTAAAATCATCTCCATTAGACCATTTATCACTGATGGACTGATTGCGGTTCAGACCAATCCAAGCAGTTATAGTAGGGTCATTAATGAGATTAATCAGATTAGTCAGTGCAGAGTTGTCTTCATCACTGTACACAGTGACCAGGTCAGTGTACTTTTTTCTGCAAGTTGCTTGAGCCTCAGACTGAGTCAAACTCTTCTCAGTGATGTGGAAAGTTCTGAGACGACTCTGATCTGCAGGAGAAAAAAATAGAAAAAAGTTTTGTAGTTAATGGAGCAGAACAGAAATAACAGGTATTTTTAAACCATGTAATTGTATGTAGTCTTGTTCTATGGTGACAGCAGAATTGCTCAGTACCAACAAAGATGCGATTACCTGTGTGCATATGTGTAGCTAAAAATGCATACTTAGAAAAAAAGAAAGAAAAAAAAAACACAGGAAAGTTTTTTTTTTCCCTATTAGTCCCCAAGTTATTTGAATTTGAGACCCTTGCTATACATATTCATACAATATCTGTTTGTTGCTAGCTGAGGATGTAATCCTTTTCATGGCTAAACTAACCAGATCAGAATATTTGTATTTTTAATATTATATAATATTTATACTTAGTAATAAAAAAAATAAATAAAATTATAATAGTTAAATCTGTTTAAGATGGTGAGTCTGAATAAATTTAAGGGAGGGGGGGGGGGGGGCAGAGAATAACCTCAACATCATTTGCTTCCAAAATGTACAATGTAAACTCAGACTAAGACTCTAATATAACAGATATTAAATTATACAGTGTAATGGAAGTTTGCATTTGCGGCAAATGTTTAAAGATTTGAGTTCTGAACATTTTGCAAATAAAGTGTGATTTTTTTTTGTCCTGCAAGCCTCTGTTTAGTGCCAAATGTGAGTTTTGAGCACATGGCTTCTGAATAGACTACAGTGGTTAAGCAACTGAGAAAGCCCTACTGGAAAATATTCAGCCTCCATTCCTTATGAAAAAATGGTAGCCATGCAACTTAAATATTTCCTAACTGAAAATAATCTCTGAGGCTGTTTAACATAGAATTTGCTCAAAACACTGGACTGAAAGCGCACTACTGAATATCATGAGTAACTTGCATTCTGCAGACGCTAGATCTCGAAATATTCTTCTCCTGCATCTTTCCAGTCTGTAAATCTATTGGTGTTTCTTATTTAATCCAACCAGTTCCAGCAGTACGCCTATCATCATTCCTCCATTCCTCCATTCCCCCATTCCCCCATTCCCCTAGTGCAGACAGCACGCATTTCTGATCTTAAGCTCTGGGTGAATGAAAAATTCTATACATTTAATAAAGACCAAAGTGAAGCTCTATGTATGTGCCACTGTTTTTTCTTTTGGCATTCACTCTTACATCATAGACTAGCTACTATTTTCAAATGTAATATTAAAGCAGAAAAAAACCTGTCCCAATATAACGTTGGAGCTGAGCTCTGTCTACTGTTCACAGAAACAAATAACACACAACTATTGCTATCGCTGCCATTCGTACTGATACAAGTTGTGGTTAGGTCCACCCCCGGCTGCTTTTACAACATTCCCTCCAAATTTGAATGATCGTAATATTGTGGCGTCACTGTGCCGGTGTGCATTGCTTATTTGCACACAGTGAGCCCACACAGCTGTCTGCCTGTTTTCCATACTTTAATGTTGCACCATGAAAACAGTAAAGTGTTTGCAGTTTAGTGTTGTTTAGTGTTGAATGTGTCTTTATTGGAATGTCAGCCTTTGTGTTTAGCCTCCGCTGGCTTTCACATTTCAGCTCTGTGCATTAAACATGTCTTTGCCAATAAAGATCAATTGCAGTGCTTCAGTATTACTTTCTGGTCAACACCACAACAAAATTACTTTACATGCTTATAAATTTGTGAACTCGTCACCACACCTGCCTGTGGGTTTCACCTGAACATGGACCAGTGGCTAGAATTTGTTAATGGCATTTACTAGAGGAGGAGCAGCTGCACCAGAACCGTATAAATGTTGTTTCATGGCTCAGAATCTTTGTAGTAAACTTGCCAAGCTGTAAAAGCTTCTCCTGTTTCTTCAGGTTAATAAAGCTTAAGGATAATGTGTAGGCATTTATGATATTTAGAGCCAATAAGTTCATAAAGCTTTTTAATCATTAGTAGATAATTACCTGATAAAAGGAGGAGGAAGACAGGTAAGGTTACCATGGTAACATCTAACGCTCCCACCAGTGCGAAGTTGTTGCCCCATATGTTCAAAATACAGCATCTGCTGAAGAAGAACAACATGGCACCAATTTATCTATACAAATCAACTGTATTCAACTGATCAGTTTACCACGATGTCAACTATATAAATACATTATTATTATTATTATTATTATTATTATTACAACTGATCAGTTGAATAGAGATGTACGTAAAGATAAAGGTTCATACATGCAGTCTTACCTGATGGAGCTCTAGCTGTTGAATGAGTTGGAAATGTTCAAACCACAAGAATAAAAATGATCCTGTGATGTCACAGCACTGGGAGAAATGTGGGCTGGACCTGATAAATCATTAACAAATGTGTCAAAGTGACCAATTAGAATCAGTCAAAACTGCCCAATAAGAAAAACATCTCATGGCAAAACCATGACTAGAAACAACCAACCAAAGAAGTAAATGAATAAACAAATGAATTCATACTCAGCAATCTTTAATGTACTTTAATTACATTGAATGTACTTAAAAGACACATCAAGTCCTTCCATGTAACAGCTAAGTAGCTTCTTAGAATGAACTCAGTGATCTCAGTGAAGTAAATGCAAATTAAATGGACTGCCTCTATTTAAACATAAGTTAAATCATGCATATAAATAATGTAATGCGATTTAAATTACAGCTATGTGATTTTGTTTGTTATTGTCAAGCCAGTTTAGAAACACTTTCAGCAGCTGGACACACAGTAACTCTCTCATGCAGTCAGTGGAGAACAAAAGAACAAAAGGAGATGCACATACACAAGGGAAGCTCGACTAGGGGCAAACCGGAATAAAGAGAGTAAACAAAACAAGGGGAATGACGCACGATATGCACAGAGATGGTGCCAGAAGCCAATGAGAAAGATACTTTAATTCAGCACTTTTTTACTGACCACACTTATCAAGTAAAGTCAATGAAACAACGCAACTGACGTGATTTTAATTTTCAACTTTTATATTTCATTATTTTTAGTAGCAAATAAGCACAACTGTTAAATACCCAATAGCAAACTCACGGTCACTCTGCCTTTGTGGCCTCTATTTATCATTTATTGTGGCCTATGTTTATTGTTGCGGGTATCACATCATCAGGTGTGGCCCCTACCTTTTTGGCACCCTTGGCAAAATGACTAATTAAAAATATTTGGTGCCCCCATTTGACCCTCTGCCCTCTAAAAGTCCATCCATCCATCCATCCATTTTCTAAGCCGCTTCTCCGTCAGGGGGGATGCTGGAGCCTATCCCAGCAGTCTTCGGGCGGAAGGCAGGATACACCCTGGACAGGTCGCCAGTCCATCACAGGCCTCTAAAAGTCCTCTCCGTAAATTCGCATCTCTCACTTCACACTGTCTCTACTGTGCACCTCCCACCTGAAGCCGAGTTTGTGCAGATAAGTTGTACCTAGAAGTGAAAAAGTATCATCATCTTTGCTTTTCCTGAATTCGAGGCTGTTGTTGTTGAAGACAAAGCTGGAGGCTTTGGAACCCACTTACTTTTTCATGTTTAGAAGCCTGAAGATTTTCCACGTCTTATTTTGTGTGCATCACTGGAACGGAGAAACCTCACGTATGCAGAATATATTTTTCTGCCCAAATGTGAAATATAAACCTTTCGCTTACAGCAGAAACTGTCCCACATATACCTGCACATGTGGTCTTTTGATAATTGCAAATTAACGTTATGTTAGTAACACCACAATCTCTGGACTATGAGACAGGATGTTTAACGATGACTTGTGCTGGCACTGTGTAAAAACACACACCGTTGATGACGAAGGGTGAAAACCAGTAAACAGCATTGTGTAATGAGTAACTGGCAGGAACGCAGAAACACTGCGCAACTTCGGTTCATGTTAAGATCCACTGCTGTGCATCATGTCCATCACCATTAGAGTGATACTGAAACAAACAGGCATGAAACACAATGAAGTAATCCTACATTGTTACAATACTTAAATAATATTTTCAAAGATTTATATTTGGCTTGAATATTGTTTAAGTGGAATATTTTTCCCAATTACATTAAAAAAAACAAAACAATAATAAATCAATTCTAAAGCTTTTCTCTTGCTAATCAGTTTCTACAAAACGTGCAAAACATTCAGTCGAACATTAAACCAGTCACTATACTACCTTCTCTCGCAAAAAAGAAAACATGTCCTCTTAAAACATTTACTTTTCTCTTGAATTGGCTTAAATAAACTTAATTGTAAATACCTACTGCTACTTCAGTGTATTTGGATCAATACTTCCACATTTAACCAAACAATATTATGAACCTATACGTTCATTTTTATGCAGTTTGTCTAAACTTTTTCCACCTCTGGAAATACAACAGACAAAACAGACTTGCAGTCAAGATGTGTCTCAGTAGGTTGATGGAGATCAGCATCTGTCTAGCTTTCCTTTTAACCTTTTTCTAACCTTTTAAAGCGCAGGGTTATTATTCAGTTATTCACCTTAATGTACTCCCAGAAAATGAATCAGGCATATCAGCACACATAAAGGCATAGTTCACTAAAATATCATGTTTACGCAGGTTTTCCCCTTTATTCCAATCGTCAATTGACCCGAACGTGCTTGTCTATAGTTTGACTCTTTACTTTTTTACTGGAGCTTTGTGGCTAATGTAGCTCCCAAATAATGGAAGTCTATGACACCGAAAACCTTATTAGACATCTATTAAATGATCCTCATAGCTCTGCTCCAGAACTGAAGAGGCAAAAATTACGGAATTTAGGATAATTTGAAAAATGTCTAAATTTGATTTGCCAATGTTGAATTTTACTTTTATTATTATAGACAGATTAATACAGACCCTTATGAACTGCAATCCATGCTGTTTGCTGCATTTGTAATACTGTATAAAGCTCATTCTTTAAAGTTCATTTGGCATCATTTTAAGAGATGAAAGAACAAAACAGTCCAAACAAAACAAGCCATATCATGTAAGACTGTTTTAGTCTAAAGTGGCGGCACTCGGCAAACACAACTTCATTAAATTTACCAGCACAATCGTACAAACGATTTAGTGCAGTAATACAGTGATGAATTTGGAAGATATTGCGATATTATAAACTATCAGTTCTGTGCAGCAACATCTTAAGGTTCTTCTTTGTAACAAACATGAATGTAATCTGTATCTCAATAAAAGAAATTGTGCCTTTTTCTGGACAGTCCTGGTGTTTTGGGCTTTAAGTCTCCAAATCTGGAACAAAGCTGCAAAATTTTTTTCCCCACAACATCTGGAGCAGAAACACTGACGCTTTGATGAAGTTCAGCTCTAACGTCGTCACATTAGTGTTATGTTTTCTCATGATTATTGGGCAGCGTGACTTTCATTTCTCTATGATTTTGCCGTTAAATGATGGGAGTCTTTTAGAGTCTCTTCCTCATATCGCTTTCGTTTTTACCGATACAGTAAGTGAGAAAAACACACACATACAGAGACTTAGCTGTAGCTATGTTGAATTATAATAATACAAAAAGTGAATAATGTTTAAAGGCCTAGGCCTGATTGTGGCCTGGACCTACAATTATTTTTGAAAATATATTTTGCTTCTTTGTTCGAAAAAAAAATGGAATCATTCTTAATATGAAAAAATAAGGATGCTAATAACGACGTGAACCATAATCAAAGAAACTATGTAAGGTTAGGAAATACTGGTGTTCAAAACATTATTCACTTTCTGTATTACTACCACTCAACATATTCAGCTACAGCTAAGTCTCTGCCTTAGTTCTTAGACGGAACAAAGAGGTTCCTATCTGTGCACGTGCCTCTTCTAGGTGAGGGCTACTCCGCCCTGACCACTGCACTTCGTGTTCACACTCAGGGTCACACACACACAGGGAAAGAGTTGCACATGACAGAGAGAACCATACAGTAAAATATGACAGGAATAATTCTAATTAGCCTAAAGAACCTTTCATATCTAAATGTTCTCCATATGAGCTTCGAGTTATTTCCCACTAGTCAGGACAAAGGTCATTTACATGGCACGTTAGCAGACAGCAGGCTCTGGCCCCGCCAGCCAGCGGCCTCACGCCTGTGTTTTACCCGCTCCAAGAGAGCCCGTTTTATCCAAAGTGAGCGAGGCGCTCGGTCACTTCAAGTTCCCCCGCGCCCTCGCCGAGGCTCTCCCGAAAGGCGCCGTTGAGCTCTCCGAAGCTTCACGCCGCCGTTTGCGCCAGTTTTCCACAGATTATCGCGGCAAACACGCCGTGTCTCGTTCGGATTGGCGGCCGTCCGGCGCCCTTTTAAAGGCGCCCTGTAAAACGAGGCATCACTGCGCACCCATTCCTGGACTGGGGACACACGGCAGCACCTCTTCTAGAGGAATGAGCCGTTGGACTCTCGCCAAGCGGCGCTTTCGCTCGTAATTCGCCCGATAAATACCGCGAGAAAACACAAATCTGCGCGCCTCACTGACACGGCTGCACAGCGCACGACGGGTTGAGTCTACACCGTCCTCATGTGTCTTTTAAGGGGCCGACTCCCCGCGTGAGAGGGAGGTTCCTCTGAACAGTGCAGCTCGTGCTCAGTCTCGCTCCGCTCGCAGTAAAAACAGAACGATGGCAGAAGCCGCTCCCGCTCCAGCCGCCGCACCGCCCAAAGCTCCCAAGAAGAAAAGCGCCGCCCGGCCCAAGAAAGCCGGCCCCAGCGTCGGTGAGCTCATCGTCAAGGCTGTTTCGCAGTCCAAGGAGAGGAGCGGCGTGTCTCTCGCCGCCCTGAAGAAAGCTCTGGCTGCCGGCGGCTACGACGTGGACAAGAACAACTCCCGCGTCAAGATCGCCGTTAAGAGCCTCGTGACGAAGGGCACTTTGGTGCAGACCAAAGGCACCGGCGCGTCGGGCTCCTTCAAGCTCAACAAGAAGCAAGCCGAGCCGAAGAAGAAGCCGGCTAAGAAAGCAGCGACCAAACCCAAGAAGGCGGCCGCCAAGAAGCCCGCCGCGGCCAAAAAGCCCAAGAAGGTAGCGGCGAAGAAGCCCGCGGCCGCCAAAAAGTCGCCGAAAAAAGCCAAGAAGGTAGCGGCGAAGAAGCCAGCGGCCGCCAAGAAAGTCGCCAAGTCTCCCAAGAAAGCCAAGAAGCCGGCGACCCCGAAGAAGGCGGTCAAGAGCCCGAAGAAAACAAAGGCCGTCAAGCCCAAAGCAGCCAAGCCCAAGGCGGCGAAAAAGGCCGCCCCCAAGAAGAAGTAAACGTGCTGTTCGCCTTCACGGCTTGTTTTATACCTGTTAAAAAGAAAAAAAAAAACGGCTCTTTTAAGAGCCACCCACACTTTCCTCTCAAAGAGTTAGATTTTCCTTCGTGCTCCACTTACAAAGTAGTCATTACTGGTCAGTAGTGATATTATTGGAAGGCGCCAGGCTCGGTGTTATAGTCGAGTTGCCGTTTGTACTTACATGGGCGAGATGGGGCAGAACAACAGCGAAGAAACGGGGACTTTCTTTGTCCTCATCTCTTTCTCTATTCATTTCAGGTTTCTTTTACTGACATGACAAATTTACGCTTGTATTGTCAAAGAACTGCAAAAATTATATATCAAAAGTTATGATTACAAAACTAAGAGTGATATTCATTTGACTTTCTAGTTTTATGGTTAATATCAAAATGTATACAATAATAAATCAAAACCTATTTAATATGCGTCTGCAGCAAATAACGAGGCAAAAATATTAATTATCACATGTATGAAGAAAAAAGCAAGAAACACATCTAGGAAAGGAAAGGTTGTGGTTTGGTGGTCACTCAACTGTCCTGGATGTTTGGCACTGATGGACCTCCTAATATATCAGTGATTAATCTTTATCTTCCAAAGTATTTTATGTGTTTTATCTCTCTCTCTCTCACTGAGACGTGCGCGCGCGAAGGGGTGGGGGAGAAGCAGAGGGCTAGGAGAGGAAATGTGGGCGGATCCTAAACTTTGGCGACGCTAATATGATTGGTTGTTGAACGCCATCGCATTGTAGCCAATAGAAACACGGCAGCTTTGCGTATATGAAGGACGATCGGAGACCGCTGGCTTTTATTTCAGCTTCGTTCCGTAAACTCAGTGTAAGTAGGAAATGAGTGGACGGGGAAAAACCGGCGGTAAAGCTAGGGCCAAGGCCAAGACTCGCTCATCCCGCGCCGGGCTGCAGTTCCCCGTGGGCCGTGTGCACAGGCTTCTGCGCAAAGGTAACTATGCCGAGCGCGTCGGTGCCGGTGCACCCGTCTACTTGGCCGCAGTGCTGGAGTATCTGACCGCTGAGATCCTGGAGTTGGCTGGTAACGCCGCTCGCGACAACAAGAAGACCCGTATCATCCCTCGCCATTTGCAGCTGGCTGTTCGTAACGACGAGGAGCTCAACAAACTGCTCGGGGGAGTGACCATCGCTCAAGGTGGCGTGCTGCCCAATATCCAGGCTGTACTGCTGCCCAAGAAGACCGAGAAAGCGGTCAAGTCCAAGTAAACTTGGCGTTCCCCTAAACTGCAAATAACCAAAGGCTCTTTTAAGAGCCACCCACCTTAACAACAAAAGTGCAGTTTGTTTATATGCCTTCTGTGCAGAACCGGGTTTTCGATTGACTTGTTACAGTTTGTGTGTATGGTAGAATGAAATAAAAGGATCCGTCATCAACACGTCCCACGATTGCATACTGAATACAATTTAGAAGCTACTCAAGCACGATGAATAAACGTACATGGGCATCTGTTAAAACTAGGCGAGTGAAGGTGAAATAGGAGGCGTGTAATAATGAACGAACCCAAAATCTGAGTCAAGTTACACAGGCCGTGAAACAAAGAAAAAAATGAGTACAGGCGCCCGCCAAAGCGCTGAGGTTTGGTCTTGTGATTTGAAAATATTGGCGCGGCTTAAGACGCCCAATAAGATTTAGCCAACGTGTAAGGAGGCGGGCACACTCGAGACGCCCAGCATCGTTTAGCCAATGGGAGGCGGACACATTCAAGTCGCCCAATGAGCGGCGAGCAGCTCGAACGCATAAAAGGGCCGCGGCATGTGCGCAACCTTATTCCTTGTCTTGGGTGAAGAGTAGAAGTTGCTATCATGGCAAGAACCAAGCAGACGGCCCGTAAGTCCACAGGTGGCAAAGCCCCGAGGAAGCAGCTGGCTACCAAGGCTGCTCGTAAGAGCGCTCCGGCTACCGGCGGTGTGAAGAAGCCTCACCGTTACAGGCCCGGCACCGTGGCCCTGCGGGAGATCCGTCGCTACCAGAAGTCCACAGAGCTGTTGATCCGCAAGCTGCCCTTCCAGCGCCTGGTGCGTGAGATCGCTCAGGATTTCAAGACCGATCTTCGTTTCCAGAGCTCTGCCGTCATGGCCCTGCAGGAGGCTAGCGAGGCGTACTTGGTGGGTCTGTTCGAGGACACGAATCTGTGCGCCATCCATGCCAAGAGAGTCACCATCATGCCTAAGGACATCCAGCTGGCTCGCCGTATCCGCGGAGAGCGCGCTTAAATGAACGGGAGCGCTCCTAGATTTTCCCCAAAACACCCTAAAGGCTCTTTTAAGAGCCACCTAATTATTTCAACCCGAAAGAGCATCCAGTAGTAACTCCATGGATCTTTTGTGTTCTGACTTATTTTTATGAGGAGAGATTAGCTCTGTCTTTGAGTGGTGCTTGTGTAGTTTGTTATAGTAAAGCCAAAAAAAGTGTGTAATTATTTATATTTATATTTATATTTATATATATATATATATATATATATATATATTACACATACATGCACACACACGCAGAGCTTGACCATGATTGTACAGCCATGTGACATTAGCTTTTTGCTCAATATTTACCACATATTATTGGTATTAATATTTTTGTGAAGAGATTTGTTTTGTCTTTGAGTGGTACCTGTGTAATCTGTTATAGTAAGGCAAAAAAAAAGTATGTATATGTGTACATATATATATATATATATATATATATATATATATATATATATATATATATATATATATATATATATATATATATATATATATATATAAAAAATAAAATGGAGATGCAAGGTTTTGTCATGACTGCAACGATATATATATATATATATATATATATATATATATATATATATATATATCATTATTTTTGCAGCCATGACAAAACCTTGCATCTCCATTTTTCTTTTGTTTTTTTTTTAGTTTTAGGCATAATTTGACAATTCCTGTTGTCCTTCACACTGTGCAAATTTCATGACGAATGGACCAAAACAAAAGGCCCAAAAGGACATGGAGAAAAAATTGTGGTTCCATTGACTTACATAGTGTGTAAAGCATGTTTTTTCCTTCTCCTGTAAAGTTACCATTTTGGAGATGCAAGGTTTTGTTCTGACACCAGCAATATATTAGCATCTAGTAATGACTCCATGTAACCGTTTTTTAGTTATATTATATAGCGCTTGACCATGATTGTACGACAATGTGACACTAGCTTTCTGCCCTAGGATTACTAAAGAATACGGCTCTGAACTTGATATTACAGCGCATTGTTCAATTCTTAAAAATCAACAGCAAACTTCTGTAGTAGTTCGCGCTCTGTAGTAGAACAGGTTATATAAACCTTTTATAGTTTCAGAAGCTAAACACAAAATCAAATAAACAAGCAAAAGCTCAATAAAAAGTCATATTTTATTAATCAATATTAAAAAATCCCTATCACTTCAAATGGAAATAAGCCAACAGAATGCAGAAACTCAGAAAACACAAATCAGGCAAACACAGGAAAATCAGGCAGGGGTTTTGAGCAGACAGGCCTTGTCCTGGCATTTTGGGAGACCATATATGTATTTATGGCGATTTACATATTGGATGTAGTTAATCATAGCAAAATCATAGAGAAATGAAAGTCACGCTGCTCAATAATCATGAGAAAACATAACACTAATGTGACGACGTTAGAGCTGAACTTCAGCAAAGCGTCAGTGTTTCTGCTCCAGATGTTGTGGGAAAAATTATTTGCAGCTTTGTTCCAGATTTGGAGACTTAAAGCCCAAAACACCAGGACTGTCCAGAAAAAGGCATAATTTCTTTTATTGAGATACTCTCCAACAAAACAACCACTAATCTGAGTTGGCCCAGGCGTGCCGGGGTCAACACCTCTGGTTCTAACTCTCTGGAGGACTCCATCTCCCAGAATCCTCTAACTGAGCGCATGACTATGACATCATCCTACACTACCTATCAGAGATCCCTCTAATAAGATCACTGTTTCTCTTCACCTGTGCTGTGGATCATATGACCTAGTTAGGATAGTTTATAAGCCGAGCTTTAACTTTTCCTATGTGTTGCTTTTGTATAAAGTCCTGTTCTGGTTCGCCCGATCTTCATGTTTGTCTGTTTTGCGTCTTATCTTTGTCGGATTTGATCATGGCCTGTTTCATGATGACTTTGAATAGCAAACTTACTTGTAAAGCTTCTTCGTCTCTTTTTTTATCTGTGTGCCTCTGACTGATTTTTTCCTGTTACAGCCTGGAGAGCCGTTCTGATACTTTTTTGTGCGCTTGTAGCAGCTTCCACTCCCTTGCTGTTCATTTTTCCCTCACCACTGTGTGAATTGCTAATAAACTTGAAATGCGACCATCACAACTACAGAAGCTTTACAGAAACTTAGATGTTAGTGTGGCTGATACACACACACACACACAATAATGATTTAAACTCATATTATTGGGCTACCCAAATCAGTTGAAATGAATAAATGACGTGATAAAAACAAGTACTAGACAGCAAAAACATCTCCATTTGGTGAATCAAGTCAAGCGCTATATAATATAACTAAAAAACGGTTACATGGAGTCATTACTAGATGCTAATATATTGCTGGTGTCAGAACAAAACCTTGCATCTCCAAAATGGTAACTTTACAGGAGAAGGAAAAAACATGCTTTACACACTATGTAAGTCAATGGAACCACAATTTTTTCTCCATGTCCTTTTGGGCCTTTTGTTTTGGTCCATTCGTCATGAAATTTGCACAGTGTGAAGGACAACAGGAATTGTCAAATTATGCCTAAAACTAAAAAAAAACAAAAGAAAAATGGAGATGCAAGGTTTTGTCATGGCTGCAAAAATAATGATATATATATATATATATATATATATATATATATATATATATATCGTTTCAGTGATGACAAAACCTTGCATCTCCATTTTATTTTTTATATATATATATATATATATATATATATATATATATATATATATATATATATATATATATATGTACACATATACATACTTTTTTTTGCCTTACTATAACAGATTACACAGGTACCACTCAAAGACAAAACAAATCTCTTCACAAAAATATTAATACCAATAATATGTGGTAAATATTGAGCAAAAAGCTAATGTCACATGGCTGTACAATCATGGTCAAGCTCTGCGTGTGTGTGCATGTATGTGTAATATATATATATATATATATATATATATATAAATATAAATATAAATATAAATAATTACACACTTTTTTTGGCTTTACTATAACAAACTACACAAGCACCACTCAAAGACAGAGCTAATCTCTCCTCATAAAAATAAGTCAGAACACAAAAGATCCATGGAGTTACTACTGGATGCTCTTTCGGGTTGAAATAATTAGGTGGCTCTTAAAAGAGCCTTTAGGGTGTTTTGGGGAAAATCTAGGAGCGCTCCCGTTCATTTAAGCGCGCTCTCCGCGGATACGGCGAGCCAGCTGGATGTCCTTAGGCATGATGGTGACTCTCTTGGCATGGATGGCGCACAGATTCGTGTCCTCGAACAGACCCACCAAGTACGCCTCGCTAGCCTCCTGCAGGGCCATGACGGCAGAGCTCTGGAAACGAAGATCGGTCTTGAAATCCTGAGCGATCTCACGCACCAGGCGCTGGAAGGGCAGCTTGCGGATCAACAGCTCTGTGGACTTCTGGTAGCGACGGATCTCCCGCAGGGCCACGGTGCCGGGCCTGTAACGGTGAGGCTTCTTCACACCGCCGGTAGCCGGAGCGCTCTTACGAGCAGCCTTGGTAGCCAGCTGCTTCCTCGGGGCTTTGCCACCTGTGGACTTACGGGCCGTCTGCTTGGTTCTTGCCATGATAGCAACTTCTACTCTTCACCAAAAACGAAGAATAAGGTTACGAACATGCCGCGGCTTTTATGCGTTCGAGCTGCTCGCCGCTCATTGGGCGACTTGAATATGTCCGCCTCCCATTGGCTAAACGATGCTTGGCTTCTCGAGTGTGCCCGCCTCCTTACACGTTGGCTAAACCTTATTGGGCGTCTTAAGCCGCGCCAATATTTTCAAATCACAAGACCAAACCTCAGCGCTTTGGCGGGCGCCTGTACTCATTCTTTCTTTGTTTCACGGCCTGTGTACCTTGACTCAGATTTTGGGTTCATTCATTATTACACGCCTGCTATTTCACCTTTTTATAACACACTTTGTATTGAAATAATATTCCTTAATAAACACAGTTTCAGATACAAAATCCACATTTATCAACATTTCTACAGTATTATTTACATTAGAAACATGCAGCACTGACTAAAAATCCAGCAGACTCGCCTAGTTTTAACAGATGCTCATGTACGTTTATTCATCGTGCTTGAGTAGCTTCTAAGTTGTATTCAGTATGCAGTCGTGGTACGTGTTGATGCCCATATTTCTTTTATTTCATTATTTTCATTCAAGAACACGGAAACACTGCACCTTTGTTGTTAAGGTGGGTGGCTCTTAAAAGAGCCTTTAGTTATTTACAGTTTAGGAGAACGCCAAGTTTACTTGGTTTTCACCGCTTTCTCGGTCTTCTTGGGCAGCAGTACAGCCTGGATATTGGGCAGCACGCCACCCTGAGCGATGGTCACTCCTCCGAGCAGTTTGTTGAGTTCCTCGTCGTTACGAACGGCTAACTGCAAATGGCGAGGGATGATACGGGTCTTCTTGTTGTCGCGAGCGGCGTTGCCAGCCAACTCCAGGATCTCAGCGGTCAGATACTCCAGCACTGCGGCCAAGTAGACGGGTGCACCGGCACCAACGCGCTCGGCATAGTTACCTTTGCGCAGAAGCCTGTGCACACGGCCCACGGGGAACTGCAGCCCGGCGCGGGATGAGCGAGTCTTGGCCTTGGCCCTAGCTTTACCGCCGGTTTTTCCTCGTCCACTCATTTTCTACTTACACTCAGTTTACTGAACGAATCTGAAATAAAGGTCAGCGGGCTCCCATCGTCCTTCATATAGGCAAAGCTGCCGTGTTTCTATTGGCTACAACGCGATGGCGTTCAACAACCAATCATATTAGAGTCGCCAAAGTTTAGGGTCCGCCCACATTTCCTCTCCTAGCCCTCTGCTTCTCCCCACCCCTTCGCGCGCGCACGTCTCAGTGAGAGAGAGATAAAACAAATAAAATCCTTTGGAAGATTAATCACTGATTATATTAGGAGGTCCATCAGTGCCACGCATCCCGGACAGTTGAGTGACCACCAAACCACAACCTTTCTTTTCACTGTTATACATGCATACATGTCATTTAGATGTGTTTCTTGCTTTTTCTTCATCCATGTGATAATTAATATTTTTGCCTCGTTATTTGCCGCAGACGCATATTAAATAGGTTTTGATTTATTATTGTACACATTTTGATATTATTCATTACTTTCTAGTTTTATGGTTATCACTCTTGGTTTTGTAATTATAAGTTTTGATATATAATTTTTGCAGTTCTTTGACAATACAAGCGTAAATTTGTCATGTCAGTAAAGGAAACCTGAAATGAATAGAGAAAGAGATGAGGACAAAGAAAGTCCCCGTTTCTTCGCTGTTGTTCTGCCCATGTAAATACAAACGGCAACTCGACTATAACATCGAGCTTGACGCCTTCCAATAATATCACTACTGACCAGTAATGACTACTTTTTAAGTGCAGCACGAAGGAAAATCTAACCCTTTAAGAAGAAAGTGTGGGTGGCTCTTAAAAGAGCCGTTTTTTTTTTTTAACAGAAGAAAAACAAGCCGTGAAGGCGAACGGCACGTTTACTTCTTCTTGGGGGCGGCCTTTTTCGCCGCCTTGGGCTTGGCTGCTTTGGGCTTGACGGCCTTTGTTTTCTTCGGGCTCTTGGCCGCCTTCTTCGGGGCCGCCGGCTTCTTGGCTTTCTTGGGAGACTTGGCGACTTTCTTGGCGGCCGCTGGCTTCTTCGCCGCTACCTTCTTAGCTTTTTTCGGCGACTTTTTGGCGGCCGCGGGCTTCTTCGCCGCTACCTTCTTGGGCTTTTTGGCCGCGGCGGGCTTCTTGGCGGCCGCCTTCTTGGGTTTGGTCGCTGCTTTCTTAGCCGGCTTCTTCTTCGGCTCGGCTTGCTTCTTGTTGAGCTTGAAGGAGCCCGACGCGCCGGTGCCTTTGGTCTGCACCAAAGTGCCCTTCGTCACGAGGCTCTTAACGGCGATCTTGACGCGGGAGTTGTTCTTGTCCACGTCGTAGCCGCCGGCAGCCAGAGCTTTCTTCAGGGCGGCGAGAGACACGCCGCTCCTCTCCTTGGACTGCGAAACAGCCTTGACGATGAGCTCACCGACGCTGGGGCCGGCTTTCTTGGGCCGGGCGGCGCTTTTCTTCTTGGGAGCTTTGGGCGGTGCGGCGGCTGGAGCGGGAGCGGCTTCTGCCATCGTTCTGTTTTTACTGCGAGCGGAGCGAGACTGAGCACGAGCTGCACTGTTCAGAGGAACCTCCCTCTCACGCGGGGAGTCGGCCCCTTAAAAGACACATGAGGATGGTGTAGACTCAACTCGTCGGGCGCTATGCAGCCGTGTCAGTGAGGCGCGCAGATTTGTGTTTTCTCGCGGTATTTATCGGGCGAATAACGAGCGAAAGCGCCGCTTGGCGAGAGTCCAACGGCTCATTCCTCTAGAAGAGGTACTGCCGTGTCTCCCCAGTCCAGGAATTGGTGCGCAGTGATGCCTCGTTTTACAGGGCGCCTTTAAAAGGGCGCCGGACGGCCGCCAATCCGAACGAGACACGGCGTGTTTGCCGCGATAATCGGTGGGAAACGGCGACAAGCGGCGGCGTGACGCTTCGGAGAGCTCAACGGCGCCTTTCGGGAGAGCCTCGGCGAGGGCGCGGGAGAAACTTGAAGTGACCGAGCGCCTCGCTCACTTTGGATAAAACGGGCTCTCTTGGAGCGGGTAAAACACAGGCGTGAGTCCGCTGGCTGGGGGGCCAGAGCCTGCTGTCTGCTAATGTGCCCTGTAAATGACCTTTGGCCTGACTAGTGGGAAATAACCCGAAGCTCATATGGAGAATATTTAGATATGAAAGGTTCTAAGGCTAATTAAAATTACTCCTGTCATATTTTACTTTATGGTTCTCTCTGTCATGTGCAGCTCTTTCCCCGTGAGTGTGTGTGAGACCCTGAGTATGAACACGCAGTGCAGTGGTCAGGGCGGAGTAGCCCTCATCTAGAAGAGGCACGTGCACAGATAGGAACCTGTTTGTTCCGCCTAAGAACTAAGGCAGAGACTTAGCTGTAGCTGAATATGTTGAGTGGTAGTAATACAGAAAGTGAATAATGTTTTGAACACCATTATTTCCTAACCTTACAGTTTCTTTGATTATGGTTCACGTCGTTATTAGCATCCTTATTTTTTCATATCAAGAATGATTCCATTTTTTTTTTTCAAACAAAGAAGCAAAATATATTTTCAAAAATAATTGTAGGCCCAGGCCACAATCAGGCCTAGGCCTTTAAACATTATTCACTTTTTGTATTATTATAATTCACCATAGCTACAGCTAAGTCTCTGTATGTGTGTGTTTTTCTCATTCAAAGACATCTTAGTTCTTAGATGGAACACATTAGCTGCACATGACAGAGAGAACCATACAGTAAAATATGACAGGAGTAGTTTTAATTAAACTAAAGAACCTTTCATATCTAAATGTTCTCCATATGAGCTTCGGGTTATTTCCCACTAGTCAGGCCAAAGTTCATGTACATGGCACATTAGCAGACAGCAGGCTCTGGCCCCCCAGCCGGCGGCCAACTCCCAGCTCTCTCTGACTGATGAGTCTTGGACGCCATGCTGTGGTCAAACCGTGAAGCGTCAAATCCGAGACAGACCATTAGACTCCTTACAGTAAAGGCTGAACTACTTTATGAAATGATGTACTTTGATTGCTGTAAGTACTCTAAAATGATTGTCTTTTTAGTTCCAATTGCTTTATGCAGCATCACAAACACAGTAATTCAACGCAGTATGTCCACGTATGAAAATATCCCTTATTCTAATATTTGCAGGCTCACATTTTGACCACACGATGGCAGCCAAGCTCCATCGATGACAAATCGACCTCAGCCCTAAACGCCTGGGGCGGACTGTCTGCACTGTTTTCACTTCACTGATCAAATAATTAATAATTCAACTGCATTACATTTTCTTGTTGAAAAACGGGAGACGGGTCAGTTCTCGTTTTTTTGGTTCTGCTGTCTGTGGGAAAATCAAGAAAGAGCTTCGCTTTACAGTTTCAGAAACTAATCAGGAAATCAAAAAACAAACAAACAACAGTGGAATAAAGGGTCATATTGTATATATTCAGTTCCTCTCACTTCCACCAGAGGTAAGGGATCAGATTGCATGAGCGATTTCACAAAAATCAGGCAAACAGACCAAATCGGCAGTGGTGGACGAAGAACACAAATCATATACTTGAGTTAAAGTAAAGACCCCCAAGGTAAAATATCACTCCAATAGAAGTAGAAGTCCTTACTCTAGACCTCAACTTGAGTAAAAGTACTAAAGTATTTCCCTTCAAATATACTTAAGTATAAAGTAAAAGTACTACAAGAGTAATTCTGGCTCTGATGTCCTGTTATCATTTTTATAACAAGACTGGCTTCATGAACTCATTTCAGGTGAAAGTCCTCCAGCGTCTCTCTTGGTAAACCAGTCTTTTAATAGAACATCATTAATTAGTGACGCTGACGTCTATTAAAATGATCATAAGCACAAAACACTGAAGGTAAACAGTTTCCATCAGGGAGAACCGAGGGGCTCTGAAATCACTTTTTACACACAAGCAAAGTTTCAGTTTCAGATTTATTTACAACTTAGTTCCAAGTTTAAGTTTAATAAAAACTGGCTTTAAACTCAGGATCACAGATGAGCTCCTTTACTATGTTGATCTGTAGGCGTCTGTTCATAAACATAAACCAGCCCAAACTAATTTACTATAAAATGAAACAGTGTTTGTAGAAATTCAGAAAAAAGCCGCGTCAGTCTCGACTGCATATGTGGACATATTTCTATATTGTGCTCTATTTACACAAAGTTAGGTTAGTTCATCATTTATGTTGAACAGACTCTCCCAAAGATTTACACTGCTGCGCTGACGTTGAACCATGTGCTGCACTGGGTCGGTCTGACCAACAGGTCAAAAGCAGCTCTAAACAAAGTGACCGCTGGGCCCTGATTGGTGCTCTGGCTTTGCGCTTCTTTCGTTTTGACATGTTACGTTTTTATACACACAGAAACCAAAAGGAACGACAGATTTCTCAAAATGTAGGAGGAAAAAGTCGGATATTAGACTCTGAAATGTAGTGGAGTGAAAGGAAAAAGTCCAGAATGGAGAAACTTCAGTACAGATACACCAAAAATACTAAAGTACAGAACTAATTATATTTACATAGTTACTGTTCACCACTGATAATCAGACAGGAGTTTTGAGCAGACAGGCCTCGTGCTGGCATGTTAGGAGACTATATGACGTTTATAGCTATATAGTGCCTATGTTTGATGTAGTTACTGTATCAGTAAAAACTGAAGTGATATGAAGAAGAGACTCTTAAAGACTCCTGTGATTTGACAGTGAAATTATTGAGAAATGAAAGTCACGCTGCTCAACGATGATGAGAAAATAAAGACTGTAATGTGACGCCATCAGGCCTGAACTACGTTAAAGCATTTGTGATGTTGTGGGGAAATAATTTGCAGCTTTGCTCTAGACATGGAAACTTAATTAAAGCCCAAAACATCAGGATTAGCAGGAAAAAGCTCACTTTCTTTTATTAAGATTTCTGGATCTTCTGGATTTCTCAAACGCTAGAGGGCGCTCCCGAGTGAGTCCAAAATGAATGGGTTGATATGGAGCGTTTGAGCAAAATCATAGTTTATAAATGCTTCAACATTTTTAATGGAAAAGAATTCATTCATTTCCTAAACACAGAACAGCATAAAACATTTTAAGACCGCTTAGATTTTGAAGAGCTTTTAAACTCGAGCTAGAGGCTCCTCATGTATGCACATGACGTCGGTGAGCGCGTACAGCCGCTGTCCAATCAATCATCATTCTCTAGCACTAATGCCCGCCTTCTCATAAAGATACGTGAGGCTATTATACATGAGGCTCCTATAATTCGAGTTTAAAAGCCCTTAAATTATATATTTTTTTATGATATTCTATGTTCGGGAAATGCTAGTATTATTTTACATTAAAAATGTTTAAACACTCATAAACTACGAATTTAATCAAATGCTCCGTGTCAACCCATTCATTTTGGACTCACTCGGGAGCGCCCTCTAGCGTTTGAGAAACCCAGAAGACATTGTAGGGTGGAGGTTCTCCTCTCAATACTGTGGCCAAAGGCTTTGCAAAGTTACGGCAGCGCCTCCTGGTGTTAAATGAGGGGCGTTGAGTTGGTGGAGCTGTAGTTACATATCGATTCACCCATAAGAAAACCTCAGCCTCCCCGTCTCTCCGGCTCAGCAGCACCAGCCTGGTATTAGTGTAAGAACCGGCTGAGCAGGAAACTGTTTATCTAGAATAAAGAGCCGGACGGACTCGGAGGAAAGCGTCTGTCTGTGTTGTTGAAGGAGAATCTCAGGCAGGGTGGTCTACGCGGCTATCTCTGGGCTTCGTCTCCCCCATTCAAAGAGGGTATGAAGTTTCACAGACAGTGAGGATGAAGATCAAAATGATCCACAGAGAGAGAGGACAGCAACCAAGACCCCAACACGGTATGGCAGCCCCCCCCCCTACAGTTAATCAACTTTATCCTCCAAATATTACATTATTCTCGAAATAGTACGACATTTTTAAGAAATAGTACGACTTTTTTTCTTGAAATATTACGACTCTTTTTTCTCGAAATAATATGATTTTATGTTCGAAATCTATAATTTTAATTTTTAATAACAGCGGCTCTAAAACGGCGTCACACACTAACCGTTTTACCCTGATTAGAGGCTGTAAATGAGTTAAATCCGTATGACTTTTTTTCGTCGAAATATTAAAGAGTTTCCCCCAAAATTTTACGACTTTTTTCTCAAAAATATTATGACTTTTTTTCTTGAAATAGTACAGCTTTTTTCTCGAAATAATACGACTTTTTTCTCGCAATATTACAACATTTTCGTCGAAATGTTACGATTTTCTTTTTCAAAAATATGATGACTTTTTTCTCGAAATATTACGGCTTTTACCTCAAAATAGTAGGGCTTTTTTCTCCAAATATTTCGACTTAATTTTCGAAATATTACGACTTTTTTCTCAAAATATTACAACTTTTTTTCTCGAAATATTACGACCCTTTTTTCTCGAAATAATATGATTTTATGTTCGAAGTCTATCATTTTAATTTTTAATAACAGCGGCTCTAAAACGCCGTCACACACTAACCGTTTACCCTGATTAGAGGCTGTAAATGACTGAAATCCGGGGCTTCATGAAAGACACGCCAGCGCGGAGATTGATAGCGTTTCTGACCAATCATGTGCGTCTTAGCCGAAGCTGTTTGTCCAATCACAAGCGCGCATCAGGCTGCAAATCCGCGTAGTTTGTGCTGAGCTTTAGCGGAGCGTCTTCTGCGTCTTTAATCCCCACATTTAACCTCCTTTCAGTAAAACCGCGATGGTTTCTCACTCTTTGGCGCTGCCGATGATCTGCTTCACCATCCTGTGGGGGCTGGTGGGGGTGGTTGCTCCGTTTTTTGTGCCCAAAGGACCAAACCGAGGGTAAGAAACGTTATCAGCGCAGAGGGCGGTGGAAAATGACCGACCTGCCGCTCCTCGGAGACGGATTCCTCTCTTTCTTTCTCCGCGAGTTTTAGCAGCTAGAATATGTCGACTAGCGGTAAATATGCCGATAGTTAACTCCTGATGTCGGTTTTGGATTCGCTCTGGTTTTCTTTTAGGCCTCGACCGCCTGCTGAGGCTCATATTATGCTCCTGATGCTCTTATGCAGCGTTCACGTGACCTCCCTGATGAAAAAGGACCGTTAGACACCAAAAGGATTAAAAACCTAATGGTTTTGCTTTTCTAATGGAAATTTGCTCTGTGGTTTCCAGTGGAGACCCCTGGTTTCCCGTAGAACACCTTTTCGATTCCATTAGAAAACCATCAGATGCATTTGGAATCAGCCGTTGATCACATGTTAAATCGTTAGGATCCTTAATTTAAGCAGTAGATCACAGAGGGAGGCGTGTGTTATCCTGAAATACCATCCTGGCTGTGATCTGGTGGCCGTAGATCATAACATGATGTTATTGTTACCTTGTCTAGCTTGTAACAATAAAAGAACCCTTTTGGGTGCTGTATAGAACAAATTTGTATTTTTTTTTTTTAAAAGAACCATGTATAGAGCATTCATGCAAATTTTCCATCAGTCTGAGCGACACTTTCATGAAGAACACTTTAGTCATGCAAATGGTCATTTGAGTATTCATGGTTCTATATAGAACCATTTTCTTTACTAAAGAACCCTTGAAGAACCATCTTTTTTATGAGTGCACATTTTCTTTTGCTGTGTAGTCCAGTAGACTAATCCTTGTTTGTAATACTGAGCCTTAATGATTTTCCTAGAAATTAAGCGATATATATTTCTTGTAATTCATAGATTTAACTCGTCAGTTCATTCCCACACTCTCTATGAGGTTAAAATGAAGAACTCTAAAATGTGAACGACCTTTTAGTGCAGAGGTCACTAATAGGGCCCAGACGCTGTCCTATGTGAACCTGGACTTATAACCAATAAAATAAGGAGAGTTATTTAATTTCGACGGGGTGGTCCTATTTTAATCGCCGCAACTTTTCTAGCCTTTACTGTAGCACCTGGGAAACTCACAGACCAGTCACATGTGTTGTACATATCACACATGACGCTACTCAGCCAATCAGATCTGTGCATTACGATGTGCTGTGAGACTCGAGCAAGTGACGCCACACAGGGGAGGGACGAGGCGAGAAACAGCAGTCAGAGAAGAAAGTGAGTCAGATTAGTTTAAATTTAAACAACATTCAGTTGTTACTGTATAAGATGTTCTTATTCCTACTCGGCTACTTCAGTGAACAGCATATGGCTCTGAATCATAATGCAAATTTTCTCTAACTGGACATTTTTTATTGGACGCTTGTCTGTAGAGATTGATCATCCTTATGCCAGTTTCCCAAGTTCTGTACACCTTTTAATGATTATGTGAACTCTATATTCGAATTCGAAAGAGCTTCTACCACTTCTGTATAAGTACCGTAAATGTGGACGTTCTAGTCACAGCAAAAATAGGAGACATCTAAAAAGATTCCTGACCTCAAAAAGTAAAAACAAAACAAAAAAAAAAAAGTATGACAACCCACCCTCACCCTGAAAACCTTTCACTATTTGAACACTGCATGCCAGTTTTATTGTGTATTGTCTTGCATTTCGTTGTGCTAATCTTATTTGGTTTTCTTGTGTGTGTTTACAGTGTCATCATTACCAGTCTGGTGCTGACGGCGGTCTGTTGCTATTTATTGTGAGTATTTAGAAACACGCCACAGCTGTGAAGTTATTTTGATTAGACTTGCTTGAAGAGTATGACATGCAAAATGTTAAATTAATACTAATACAAAATGCTTAGAAATAAAGCCTGCATGATGTTAACATCTGAATAGTGAAGTTAATTAACATATCTCTTTTGTTTGTCTTTTATGTCAGTTGGTTAATAGCAATTCTAGCCCAGGCAAACCCTCTGTTTGGACCACAGCTGAAGAACGAGACCATCTGGTACTTGCGGTATTACTGGGAATAAACTAAGGTAGGCCCACCCGGAGAGGTGTTAGTAACAAAGCTGTAATTACTGCTCTGTAACATATAGCAATAAGCCCCAAGAGGCTGTTCAGGCCGATTTGTTTATAACCCAGGTGACAAATGTTGCTGGATGAAAAATTACATGCAAGGAACAAAATTAGCATCTGTTAGGGTGTCACAGACCTTGGCGTGTACTTTAAAAGTGTTGCTGCTCCGCTGCTTTCAGAAACAGAGCGGGTTGCCAGCTCTTCAGAACAAGGATCGATATTCATATATAGGACGATGTGTTTTCATTTTCCAACCTTTTCACGCGACTCCTGTGATTACCTTCTGAAGTAGTCCAAGCAGAAAACGCACCTGCAACAGTGTAATTTACCCCTGCACTGCACTTTCTGAATAACCAGAATTCTTGGGAAATTTTTCAAGAAAGAACTACAAAGTGAAACACGCGTGTGGAAAACAAGTAGTAGTTGTGGTTGCTGTAGCGCGTAGCTTAAAATCCTTTTTAATGTCACACTGATGTGTGTCAGTGTGAACAGTGAAAACTGCACTGAATCGGACGTTTTCAATTCTGATTTGAGACGCTTTCATGTGTGCTCCTGAAATCCGATCCGTATCTGATCTGTAGCAATGCGACTCAGTCTGAACAGCCGGATCGGAATTCATGCAGCTTTTAACGTTAGTCCAACTTGACATTCATCATAATTTGAGACTCAGAAATGTTTAGGGTGGTGTTCGTGTACCAAGAAATTAGAAGAGATGTATCGCAGCTGCTCCGTGCTTACGAGAATTGAATGAATTATCTTATAAAGGATAATTACGAATTGTGTGTGTGTGTGTGTGTGTGTGTGTGTGTGTGTGTGTATATATATATATATATATATATATATATATATATATATATATATATATATACATACACATATATATACACTGTGGTGCAGAGAGCCTGTATTCCATCTGTTGGTCTGCCCACTTGACAAAGACAAAACACTCAAAGTTTACATGAAATAAACTTAGTGAAAAAAGTTTCTTGGGTGCATTTAGAACTACAAAAAATGACTTAGTTCATTCTTTTGCACTGTAGTTTTTGAATGTTTTCTCCGTTTCAGATGGTTTGCTCCGTCATGCCTGCTGGGTCTTTTCTATCTACTTCTGCTGTTTTCTTGGATTCAGAGTGTCAGTCAGAATGTAGTGTTTTCAAGATGGTATCAGGCGTGTAGTAGAGAAGTTTGTGGGTGCCGTATCTCCTCTGAATACTTGAGATGAATAGAGATTTTAAATTACTTATCGAATATTCTTGCCAATTTGTTTCACTGTTGAATGTTTTGGGGTTTTCAGATGACATGGTCTCAATAATAATACTTCCCCTGATTATTCCATGAATAGCATAGTGATTTTTAATAACTTGGTGTGCATTAATGCAGAATTCAGTGTGTATATGAAGTGTTTTTAGTCACGACTCAGCCAGTCAGGTTTCAGAAATAAGAAGCAGTTTGTCACTTCAAACTGTCACACAGCCCTGCAACGTGGAAAAAAGCAGTTAATACAGCACTCTCAAAAATAAAGGTACTAAACTGTCTCTGGGCCAGTACCTCACTTCCTTCAAGGCTCCATCTCAGTACCTTTAGTCAGGGAAAATATTTCTAAGCTGTGCTGACTCCACACGCCCCGTCTCGTCCGCAGGCTTTTTATTTTACCGTTCTGTTTTAAAACATCGTTATGGAAAGGTACAAATATGAACTTTTCACCTGGAAAAAACGTATTTAGATTTAAAAACTGGTGGTTGGATAGTGTAGTGGGTAACACCTCTGCCTTCTGCACTGTAGACTGGGGTTCAATCCCCCACCTGGGCAAACACCCAATACACTATACCAATAAGAGTCCTTGGGCAAGACTCCCAACACCGCATTGGCCTGCCTGTGTAAAATGATCAAATTGTAAGTCGCTCTGGATAAGAGCGTCAGCCAAATGCCGTAAATGTAAATGTATTTAACGTTCACAACTGGACCTTAAAACCATTTTTGTGCCTTTGAGGGAACATTTACACTGTTTGTACCGTGATGAGCGAGAAATGTACCTGAACAGAACCTTCATTACTAACAGTGTACTTGTTAACAAATCTAAAAACATAACACACACACAGTTGATTCTCTCTCTCTCTCTCTCTCTCTCTCTCTCTCTCTCTCTCTCGGGTTTGTCATCTAGAATACAAAAACAAGTTACCATCTCATCTCATGATCCACATGGAATCTTCATGGAATTCAGTCAGACTCCAGTGGACCATTCCCTGAAACAGCCACCTTCTATTTTGGACGTAATCTTTACATTTACATCCCGTCTTTACAGTTTTTGACAGCATTCCTTCTCAAATGATGTTTATCTGTTAAATACAGAGCAGAGATATTGTGTATATATATGAACCTCCTTAAAAGTGTATGATATTATGTATATGATGTCGACAGTGTTGTTGTGTTTAAAGAACAGTTTGTGCAATAACAGTAGCTTGTAGCTAATGTTCACCACTTGAAAGTCAATATATTTGATTTGCTTGCATACGGTATGTATTCTGTGTGTGTGATGGTAGTTTACTGTAGTTGTATCTCTGCTGGCACATGTAAATATGTGATGGTCCCTAAGAGTGATAGCTTAACTGTTTACATGAACCTATTTTATGTTTACATAATGTTACATTTTATGTTCATTTTTATTTATTGAATTATTTATTTTTGCATAGATTTTATTCCAAATCGCTGCTGTCGGAACAAAACCCTGTATCTCTATTTTTGTCATTTTTGACATAATTTGAAAGTACCCATGGTCCTGTATATTGTGCTTAAATGCCATGAGGAATGAACCAACAGAAATTATCTAAAATTACTTGGGGAAAAAATCTGGTCCCGTTGACTTCCATTAAAAGTCAAGTATGTTTTTACCTTCTCCTGAAAAGTTACAGAGGTTTGGAGATTTGGAGATATGAGGTTTTGATCCGACAACAGCGATATGCTTATGTGAAGTGTAAAATGTGATTACAGGTCTGTGTCAGTGCTGGAGTGTCAAGGTCACTGTTTGAAGGAATTCTATAAAAGGAAAACGCTGAGAGTGCAAGTTTGCACAAAGATTTTGTGTTAAGAGTTTCTCTTTTTTGTCCCATTTTATTTAAATATTTCACTCTCTAAACTGTGTTCTGAGCCACCTTCTTTCCATGGAGATCGCTTTGACCGCAGTTGACCTCAGTCCTGATGTCATTTTGGACCGTTTTCACCTCAGCTTTAACCGAGTAATTATATACAGCTACTTTTATTGAAAGACCAAATCATGTTTTTCTCTTTTGTCCTTTAAAGCCTCAGTCATGAATGAATAGACCACCACAGCCACTGTAGGGTTAGCTGGCATTACTAACAGAGAGTGCATTTTATTGTGTATGTTTTATTAAGGCTCATCATTATTTCAAAGCCTTTTTGCTCCACTTCTAAAGTGTGGCCTTCTTTCTGACTGGGGATTTAAACCGTGGAATCAGTTTATGATGTTATTATGTTTGGGATTGAACTCCCAGTTCGATTGGCGTGGAATAAATTTGATTGGCATCACTGTCGCACTTTCTGATCTCCATGGGAATGATGTGGTGTCAGTAATGCGTGTAGAAACATTCACTGCTGTTTATACTGCATATGTCTGTCTAAAACCCTCAATAAAACCAGAACGGCTAATATCGTCTCTTCGTCTAAGACAGGATTTTATTTATTTGCTTACTTAGTGTAGTAACCTCATCTCTTCAAGCCTTACTTGGTGCACCGTATACCACGGCCCTGTGCAGCTACTGTGAAAAGGAAACATCACCCATCCCCACCAAAAAGATGTTTCTTGTTTCTTCCAAGTGTTTTTCGGAAGCATTCTTTCCGGGCCACCCTTGGATCGCTCGAGAGACCTAAACCCCAAAAGGGACGAGAGAGAGCCAGTCGGCCTGGTTTTAAGCTCAACCGCCGTGACATACCTTACTCAAACCCCGCTGACCAACCGGGGGGAAGGATATGCTGGCTTTATGAATTTAAGATTAAATGGGGGGTTCGAGGCACGTCCCACCCGGGGGGCCGCACGCGGTCGGGTCTGGACGATATACCCAGCCTCCACGGTACTCACTGGCCGTGACGAGAACCACGGATGGTCCTATGCTGGCGTAAAATGAGTAACCAAATGGGGTTCGAGGGTCATCCTTACCGTCCGCAGCCCTGGGGGTAGATAACACACTAACTGGTTCCAGGGGGTGGAAGTTACCCAGCCGTCACGGTACACTTGGATCCTGATGGGATCTAAGTGTCTCTAGCCAAGTGTTTCTAGGATCCAAGTGTCTCTAGCCAATTCCAATTAGACAGCAAAACCATCAAGTTTAATCCAAATGATCTGAATAGTTTTCCAGCAGGGTAGCCAAGATGCAGCCACCTGCACAGTAAAAACAACAGCAAGTTTTAGCCTCTAGTGAGTAGGCAGGCTTATAGGGTAACATTTCTCTACACCCACTGCATCTGATTCTTACTCTATTCTTATATCTGGTCAAGTGGGCAGACCAACAAATGCCATACAGGCTCTCCACAGCACACTGCTCTCCATGTCATTACAGAGGACCTTCACTCTTTCAGAGCTTCCAGTTAAACATTCAAGAGGTCAACAAAGTCATTTGGGGTGGTTTGACACAAAAAGATATAAACTACTGTATAACAACTTTTCTCTCTCTCAATTATCAATATCACATACTGAAACTGGAGTAGATAAACTTTCTCTACAGTGAACCTTTTTACATCAAACCTCTCTGAATGCATCTCAATGACTTATTTAAAGGAGAACTCCACCCATTTTTTTCAGAATTTCTGTCTAATTAACTGGTTGAGATGTAAACAGTGTGTTTCAGAGTGGTTTGCTGTGAAATACTCCGCTTTAGAAAAAAATAGATGAGTCAGAATTGTTCATAGTGGTGGTGATAGGAACTAGACTTCCACCTCTAAAAGCTCCCTCACAGAAAGTTATTACATGAAATGATTAGGAATATATATCGTTGTCTTTTTCTGGGTAGACGGTTACATGGGGGGAGTTCTAAGGTGAAAAAGCTCCTAAAGAGAACTTCAGACACTGAAAAAGGGGGGTAGTTATGGGCTCGAGGTGAGGGAACCAGCCCTTTGGCTGAGCTGACAGTACATGACTGAAGAGCCTACACATAAGGCGCGTTACTGCTCGCCGGGTGCTGCGGATAAGGCTGCCCACCACTCCGGGCCCCTAGTGTGTGTGTGTGCGTGTGTGTGTGTGTGTGTGTGTTCACTACTATGTATCAGGCCCGTAGCCAGGGGGGATCGAAGGGTTCGTTCGACCCCCCCACCTCGCCCCCTCCCCCCGTACACACACACATGCCCCTCAAGATAGGTAGGCTATTCAATGAATGAATTGTTAATCTCTGGTGAATATACATCAAATCTTAATTTACAATATCACATCCAGACTAATAAAAAAGAAAAGTAGACTCAGAGAAGTGAGGAGTAAGAAAAATGGTTAATGTTTCTCTTTACACATTTTGTTCAGACTGTTTTACACCAATCCAGTAGGTGGCGGTAATTCCCCCATTTCTGTTGTTAGCTAGTGGAAAGAATAAGAATCAGGGGATTAAGTTACTTGAGAAAATGGGTAAAAAAGCAGACAAGGAGCGAAAACGGAAGAAATCGGCGGCAACATTGTCAATTATGTCAATTTAAATTACAAACAGATGGTTTTGATGCTGTTTGAAAGCTCTTTTCTGGCTCTACAGAGTACACAAACAACATTGAACTCAACAGTTAGGCCCTTTTTAGTGGCAAGGTAGAACTCCAAAACTGCATTTGCATGAATCTGCCACTAATATTTCAGAGTTTGTTCATGACATTGCAGGCTAAGTGTGGAAAAGTGTGGAGAATTTTTTTTTAATATTTAGATTTTAGTATTTTAATATCTTATAATTTATACTCGGCTAACTGTTGAGTTCAATGTTGTTTGTGTACTCTGTAGAGCCAGAAAAGAGCTTTCAAACAGCATCAAAACCATCTGTTTGTAATTTAAATTGACATAATCAAGGTTGAATGTGTAGTGCCCTACCCTCTTACTTAAAACATTCTTAGTCCATTTCTCCCTTTATATTAGTGGCAGATTCATGCAAATGCAGTTCTGGGGTTCTACATTGCCACTAAAAAGGCACACAATGTTTGATGAAAATCTGTGTCGGCTGAGTTCCAAAGTGTCCGATTTCCCGTAAAATGACCCTAAAGGAGAGAAAAAACAGACAGACATTGAAGGCAAGACCCAATTAAAAAATAAAGAAAAAGAAGGTGAGATACAAAAGATGGAGAGGAAAAATAGACAGACAATGAAGAAAAGCAACAGAGACAGACAGCAACAGAGATACAGAGGAGGGAGAGCAACAACAGACCTAGGTGAGCAACAGAGAGAGACAATGAAGTCCCAGCACAGTTGTAGGAAGATTTGAATAAGACGGAACACTTCAATTTATATCATTATTAATTCATGTTTAAGTTTTAATGACCATACCGATAGTGTACCTCATGAAGTAATTCTTATCTTTTTATGTCAACAGTAGAGAGATAGGCAATAAAGGACAGCAACATCAGAGACAGACAATGGAGGGCAGCAACAGAGACAATGGAACAAAGCAACAGACAACTGAGGTGAGCAACAGAGACAGACAATGAAGTCACATCACAGATGTAGGAAGTTTGAGTAACACTTACATTTATACCAAATTTATGTTAACAGTGGGGAGCAACAGACGAACAAATAAGGACAGCAACAACAGACTCACAACAAACTTATAATGAATAAAATATGTCTAAATTAACAGGTTTGAAGTGTGCTCGTGTATTTAGGGGGTATTGGAGTAGAGAGCCAAATGAAGTCCACTTTTGGGGGAAAAGATCCCCCCCCATTACAATGCTGGCTACGGGCCTGCTGTATGTGGTGTTTCTATTGGGTCAAATGCAGAGGTGAAATTTCCCCGTTGCAGGACTGCCTGAGTCTCTACAAATATCAAGTTTCTCGACAAATGAACCATTTCCCATCAAGTCGCTCGGAACGACTCTGTTTGCTTCTCAGACACTGATTTATGCAGACATAGAAACGGGTGGAATGGTCTCACCCGGAGGATCTTAATTTTGTAAAATTATGTAATAAAAATGCGATCCAAGTTTTATAACAGCAGCTGCTGCTGAAACCGAGATTCCTTTAACACGAGAGTGAAACGAGCCCTTACACAACCAGCCCCTGAATCACTGCGTGACGCGCTGCTTTCAGCAGTTCAGAGCAAAACGTTTAGTGTGAATCAGAAGCTCCGCCAGGCGCGTGTTTACACTGTTTACAGTCTTTTGTTTGGCTAACGGTGGTTTATGACTTCTGCATTACACTCTGACTCACGGTGGCTTTTATTAAACACGCACTGAGTGAAAACCCTGACTGCAACACATCTGGGCGAATATTTTGCCTGATGAATGAAAAAAACGTCACGATCTAGCGTGTTTTTCAGTTTACGTAACAGTGCATCTTGCCGTCGTTTTGAGCTCTGATCTCACAGCGTTTCCCTGCGTAGCGTAATAACAATAATAATAATGTTTAAAGTATTGCTAATAATTACTATTAACGCTAATTATCAGTGATTCCTCTGCGCGCGTCAACATGGAGCTCCACGTGCTGCGCGCTGCCAGTTTACATAAACAGACCGGCGGCGCGTCGGACCAATCAGCAGCGATTGACGTCAGTCGTAGTGTTTACCATGGAAACCCCGGAGAGACAGCCAATGAACGAGAGGCTCCGAGAAGAGGGGGCGCGGCGAGGCTGGGGAAGGGCGGAGCTCAGAATGAGGTCAGTGCGCGAACGGCCGGATTCGGTAGGAGGTTGCGTTTCAGCTGTTCGAACCGACTCTTTCGAACAGCCCGGTTCAGTGAATCAAACTGAGCGAGCCGATTGATAACAATTCAAATAGTGTTTATAGTTTGAGCTATTGGAGGCAAAAAGTCACAGTTTACACACAGAAATACTCAGCAAATATTATTAGTATTAGTATTAGTACTGTTGTTGTTATTGTTAACTGCAATAATGTTAATAACAATAACAATGATAATTATGATAATAATGATGATGCAGACATTATAGATCAAAATGCCAGACCAGTGTTTCCATTTACATTGCCAAGCATAAGTGAAAGAAAAATCAGCATCTACTGATTAACATGTCATTGGAATGAATCGTACGGCGTTATTTGTTAAAGTGTATCATAATTATACGCCGCATGCGCATAACATGGACGTAAACGTTGCATTAAAGGTCGAGTCAATTGTGAATGGACGTGTGAATCGGACCGATCGTTTCTTTGAATAGAACCGCTTCAAAAGAGCCGATTCGTTCACGGTGTTGGTAGTAGGGCAGCGCGAGTGGAGCCGGTCGTACGGAGTAGGACGCTGTTTGGGAATTTTCTCCAAGTGCAGCTCTGAGGACGACACCAGCGCCTTCATAAACCCAGGGAAATTGTGGCGCATTGAGAGTTGGTCCAGGTTTGTGCTTGAATTCGTCGTTTATACTTCTTAACGTTTTAAAAAATAGGTTGCATAACAAAACTCGCACTGCGCATGCGCGGACTCGCTCCGACTGTAAGAATATAGACATTTATAGCGTGTAGTTTGTCTCCGTGGCTGATTTAACGACATGTGTATGTGAAGGTCAGTGCGTGTGATGGTTTAGGGGCGCATCGGTGAGTTGAATCGAGTCTGGAGGGTGAGTTTAAGCGACGGAGCTCTACTTTTACATAACTGTGTCAGTGTACCGTGCAGTGCATTGCAGGTCAACGTGTGAGTTCTCAGGGCTGAGGGAGAGAGAGACCTGGAGCTGGGCGCTGTTTACTTAGGTTGGCTTTGTTTCCCCATTGGGCACTGTTAGTTAAAAATAATCATAATTTCTTCAAAGTTTCATGTCATTTTTATGCTGTGAAATAAATAAATAAAATTTACATTATATCCAATAACATATATACATTACATATAGAGATTATAATGCATACAGGATATTTAGGCCAGTGGTGGGATGATATTTGTGGAGTGTATATTGTAATATGAATATGAATGTGAATTCAAGTTATTGGGGCCAAACTGTATTGGCCTAAAATCAGTAGAATTTAAGATGTTTATGCTGCTCTTCTGGATTGACGGTGTTTAGGAAAGTGGTCGGAGGTTAAGTGAAGCCAGGCCTCAGAGTGAAGCCTAATAAACTGACAGATTTATTGACCACCCCACTTTCTCTAAGTGCAATGGTGGTTTAGGCTGCGGATCCAGTGATCGCATGGCAAAGTTTTGTTTGTTTGTTTTTCCCCTGCTTTAATGCTTCCAGTAAAACTTCTGCTGAAACTCTAGATCCACTGTATGATGTTTAAATAGTACCACAGCCGTTTATGGCTCTCTTCGCCTGCATTTCCTCATTTAGGCCACTGGGCGTAATCGTTCAGTCCAGTTCCTCCTTTCATACGTGCTTAGATTGTCCTTTTCTTTACAGAGCTGGTCAAAAAAAGTATCACTTATTTACTTATTGTATTAAACTGCTCCATATTCATAAAATATAAAATCCATATGTCACATGCAGGGAAAGGATTTGTTTGCCTATGTCTTGAATGCAGACAGTGAAAATTCTCGCTGATATGCCATCATTGACTTCGACAAGCCTTCACCAGATAAAATAATTCCCTGCATATATTGAACCTCTAACCATGTTTAAATAGCATAGCCTGCAGAGTTTTAGTTCTAAACTGTGCTTTATTTCTGCAGCTGTGGCTTTCAGAGCTGATTTCTTTAATCATTCGGATATTTTGTGCTTTTGTTAAACGGATATCTGCAGTGTGTGTAATGTCTGCTGTCTCAATATCCCACCAAACTCACATACCGTTTATTAGCTATCTTTCCTAACTGTGAAATATGATGCATTATTACACGACTGCACCGCAGTCGCTCTGTGATTTTGCTCCATTGTGTAACACAGTGTGTCAGATGCTGCAGGTTCTAAGGTGATGCACACACCCTGTTGGTCCTGACATAACGGCTTCTGTAAGCAGTGTGTATGTCTGTCTTTCTGTTGGTTATATAAACATAACTAATGAAACTTTCTTTTACAGCATCAGTGATTATGTAAAATATTTCCCACTTATGTAAAGTATGTCTGTTGTTTGTGGGTACTGACCAGTGGTGGACAAAGTACATAAACCATGTACTTGAGTTAAAGTCGAGACACTCAAGGTAAAATATTACTCCAGTAAAAGTAGAAGTTCCTCCCTTTAGACCTCCACTTGAGTTAAAATACTAAAGTATTTAGCTTCAAATGTACTTAAGTATCAAAAGTAAAAGTACTAAAAGATTAAGATTAAGAAAAGATTCATTAACTTAATGCAACTTAGTTCTAAGTTTAAGTTTAATAAAAACTGGCTTTAAACTCAGGATCACAGATGAGCTCCTTTACTATGTTGATCTGTAGGCCTCTGTTCATAAACATAAACCAGCCCAAACTAATTTACTATAAAATGAAATGGTGTTTGTAGAAATTCAGAAAAAAGCCGCGTCAGTCACGACTGCATATGTGGACATATTTCTATATTGTGCTCTATTTACACAAAGTTAGGTTAGTTCATCATTTATGTTGAACAGACTCTCCCAAAGATTTACGCTGCTGTGCTGACGTTGAACCGTGTGCTGCACTGGGTCGGTATGACCAACAGGTCAAAACCAGCTCTAAACAAAGTGACTGCTAGGCCCTGATTGGTGCTCTGGCTTTGCGCTTCTTTCGTTTTGACATGTTACGTTTTTATAAACACAGAAACCAAAAAGAGCGACAGATTTCTCAAAATGTAGGAGGAAAAAGTCGGATATTAGACTCTGAAATGTAGTGGAGTGAAAGGAAAAAGTCGCCCAGAACGGAGAAACTTCAGTACAGATACTCCAAAAATACTAAAGTACAGAAAATAATTACATTTACTTAGTTACTCAGTTATTGTCCACCAGTTACAGTTACAGTTACAGTTACTGTCCACCACTGGTACTGACACATAAATAACACATTTGAGGCATATAATTAATTTGGGACACATTATTACAAATAGACACATTCCACATAGGCGCTTACATATAATACTTAATATTACTGTCACATATAGAAATGTACATGTTTTATATCTATATATATATAATATACATGGCATCTGTAATCACAAATATTTGGAACATATAATCATTGCAAATATGTTATATGGTATTATGTGCCCAGATGTTCTTTTATGTTTATTATTATTATTATTATTGTGTCATAAAGGATGGACCAAAATAAATGGCCACACAAAGATGATGATGGAACCAGACATCATCATCATCATCAGGATCGTTTACCTTTATGCATGTTTTCTTGTGTTATTTGCTCTGCTTGCTGAGTAGTGTTCTGAGGAAACTCTGATCTGTCACTTATCCCTTAACAACCTGAGAGACACAGAGAGAGAGAGACACACAGAGAGAGAGAGACACACAGAGAGAGAGAGAGACACAGAGAGAGAGAGAGAGACAGAGAGAGAGAGACACAGAGAGAGAGACACAGAGAGAGAGACACACAGAGAGAGAGACACAGAGAGAGAGACACAGAGAGAGAGACACAGAGAGAGAGACACAGAGAGAGAGACACAGAGAGAGAGACACAGAGAGAGACAGAGAGAGAACGCGCGCACTAGAGGGAGTGTGTGAGGTGTATCGGCTTTGGCTCGTGTGTCCGGTTGGGTAAATCATTATATAGCAGACACATGTACATAAATGAGGCTGTGCAGCTCAGGCTTTTGAAATGCTAATAGTCTGATACATTTGCAGAGAATACAGAAATTTTAATTCCTTTTTTTGCTTGCAGTTTATTGGGCCTTAAAAATTCTGTACTTTACTGAACACAGAAGTCTAACAGATCGAAATCAGTCTGTGATCCAAATAGTGTAATTTATATCGAAGAAGATGAACAAAAATGAAAATATACCTGCAACTGCATTTTATGTTGACCTCACTCTTGGATTGAATGGAAATTTGTTGAATGGTCAATTTAACATTGAACAACAACTGTGTAGTTTTCAGGAGGTGGCAAAATGACTCGAGCATACAATTAGGCAGAGCAAGGCTGGAGTACTTTTCCAAGGTGCCTTATGCACAGTCACTCTTTTAGGCTGGTCTAGTGCTTTTTAAGATGCACACACTTTTAGAGAAAAAGGTACGAAATTAACCCTGTAGGCACTGGGGTGGGACCCTCAAGGCTCCATCTCAGTGCCTTTAGTCAGGGAACATAACTGAACCGTAATCCACTGAAATGATCTGTTCTAAGTGTGATCTCGCCTCCAGGCTTTTACTCTACTGCTCGGATTTAAAACATTCGGTTATGAAAAGGAACAAATGCCAACTTTTCACCTGGAGAACCTGATTTATGGTACACAGCTAGTAAATTGAATGATAAAAAAACTTCAACCAAAATGCTGGATTAGCCATGTTAGCTGGAGATGTTGAAACGGTTGCAATGAACTAGTTGGCAAAAAGCTAAATGCACACATTTCAACAGGAAGTGTGCCACGTCGTCAAGGTCTGTAGCACCACTGTAGACATCTTCCAGCAACCACCAATGAAAACTGTTCATCTGAGAGCGGCTGCAACAGCAACTTTAAAGCACTTTAAACTGTATTCAGTGTGACATTACCACCGTTGAAATGCTGGCACAGAGGTTATTTTCCTCCATGTGACAAAGTTTATTCCTTTATTATTTGCACAAACAGTTTTTTTTTTCTCTGCTCATCGTCAGCAGAAAAACTGAGACGAGGCAGTTTTCGCTTCAAGCTCGAACTGTACATGCTGTACACGCTCTACTCATCGTCGTTGCTTTAGCAGAAGCACCGTTACCCTGCGGAAATGTGAAAAGGGCCTATCACTGCTGATTAAGTAGTCTCGGTTCCACCCTGAATCTCGTTAAACCTTTCCGAAACTACCGAGGTCTGGACCTCTGTGTCTTAAAGCTAATTACGGCCACGCTTCTGCATTTGTCCCAAATCACTTTCTCTAGATTAACTGAGCAGGTTGTGTTATGTAATTGACTTTCACTTGTCACTTTTCTTTCAGCTTCTTCACGTTGTACTATGTATCAGATCAGGCAACCAGCAATCTGAGCCGTGATCCTTGACCCTGTCCATGTCAAGTGAGTCGGAGCCAAAGCCTTACCTGTTCAGGGCTGGGTCCGAGGAGGAGGAGACGGAGTTTACCTGTGGCTCCATGCCTCATCTGCACCGAATGGGCGGGGCTTCAGATGGCAGTGACAGCAGTCATGACCCAGGGGCCCGCCCCCCTCTGCATGATGACATAGAGATGGGCGGGAACGGGTCCAGCGGGAGCAGCACGGAATCCCACGGCAACGAGTTGCATGGCAACGAGTCCCACTGCAACGAATCCGTGGGCAGCTCCAATGGGAACGGCAAAGATTCTGCATTTTTGGAGTCGTCGGGGAGCAACAAGAGGTGAGAATTTCCTAGGTTGTGTTCTGTCTGCTATTCCACCCAAGCGATGGCATCATAGATTATCGATACATGCCGTTTAACTTTTAATCCATACCATATTAGCCACTGAAGCCACCACACCAATCAGTCCCATGGCCAGAATTAAGACTTATAGAGAATTAAGAATTATAGAATGATCATTATTGAGCAGGCGTTGTATTGCCAATTAACCTGATTAGGCTCCTATGGAGTTAAATGTTGCTTTAAAAAAGAAATATTTATTAAAAACTATATACAACAATCAGAAAACACTTGTGCATGTTTAGCAGTACAAAGTGTCTTCATAAGGGGAAGCTATTAGCGTGCACGTTGCTTTTATGCGCATCATTTTAAGAGAAGAAACAGCTGTGAACGCTCACCAGCAGGAGCTTATAGCGATCATCGCTTGTTTAATGTCGCTCATAGGAACCAGGAAAGAGATCCCGACCTTTTCCCTCCATCACTGCTCTTTTTGAACAGTTCTGGAGAGGAGAGTGAAAGAAACAGCTTTTTAAATCATCGTTTAATCATATGACGATTAGTGCTACCATTAAATGAGTTGTGAAGTCTTAAATTGACACTTTGTTGTGAGATAATCTTTGGAAGTTCTTTTTCAGTCAAAAACTTTGGTTTTAGTCTGTTAATCTTGTTTACTCCTTTTATTTTCAGCTCAAACTCTCAGAGTCCGTCTCCTCCCAGCAGTTCAAACGCCTTCAGCATGGTGAGCTCGGAACAGGACCATCCATCCACCAGCGGCTGCAGGTAACCATCACACACACACACACACACACACACACACACACACGCACACATAAACACTCTGGAAACAGTAACACAGTCATAACAGTTATACTCAGCCACAACCAAAATGATTGCACTGCCAGCTGCTTTGAGCAACAATCACACAACCTCTTTAACCTCTTGAATTTCTCCCTGGCATTACATTCAGAGTATTCCTCTCTTTCTCTTTTAAATCATTGAAATCTGCCCTAGTGTAGTTGGACCGCTTTCAGGTGTGGACTGGCCATTGGGAATTTCGGGAATTTTCCCAGTCTTGTGAAGGCTGTTAGTTCCGGCCACACAAGCTGGTTGGTTGAGAGGCGTTCTAACTGTGCTGATATTTCACCACAACATAGGTTTTTCACAAACACTGTCTCACTCCACTGAGACGCCATTTCTAATTTGACCAGCAGCCGATTTGGTCCGACTCTGAAGAGGAGACGACACTAAATTCCCAAACTGTCGTCACCACTGAGCAGCTTTTCAGTGGGCAGCTGTGACAGAAGAACAGCTGAACAACCTGGAATCAGCCAGAAATGAACCCAACACCATTCGCCAGACGTGTCTGCCGGCTGTGCAGCGAGTGGGCGGAGCTCGTTACTCTGACGTAGCAACAAGCTGCTCGTTGAGGGCCAGTTTATTCATTTCTTACTGTATTTATTTAACTGCTGTATTAAAGCAGTAGAACACTCGAGGAGTGAGTTAACACCAATAACATCACGGCTGTGATGATTTATGGCAACCAAATCACAGCCGGGGTGGTATTTTGCAATAACACACTCCCTCTGTGTTATTTTGCTTAATTATGTTTGTGTACAGATATCCAATAGGCCATATTAGCCGCAGCATCAAGGTGAGCAATAGCAGGTACAGTTGCCATCACAACTGAAAGTGTTGTAGCAACAGCGAATAAAAGGATGTGGGAAACAGCACAGTCTGTGAATGCTCTTTTATTGAACAGCAGCAGGGGAGAATTGCCTCTCAGCTCTGTCTGAAATGGGGCAGAGTGGGACAGGTCACCAACCAGGTCACCATACAATTTCCACTTGACAGTATTAACACTATACCCCCCCCAGCTCAGCACAGAATGGCACCAATAACGCTGACGCACATGTAACATTCACAACAACATTCATTTACAAGTCCTTCGCTTACTGGGAGCGGAGCCTGTGCACATGGTCATTCTGCATGGCCATGCCTCAAATGCTCATCAGCATTAACCTCTATATACGTGTGTCTGGTCTCTGTAGCAGTGAGCAGTCAGCGAAGGAGAAGACGCAGAAAGAACTTTTTAAGACACTGAAGGAGCTGAAGCTTCACTTTCCAGCAGACAAACGCAGCAAAGGACGAGCGAGCACTCTGCACACGCTCCGATACGCACTGCGCTGCGTCAAGCAGGTTAAAGGTGAGGACCATGACTTTCTGTCTGTGTCTGTTACTGAACTGATCAGGATAAATATCCAAACTTCTCTGGGCTTACGAACAAGCTGTTTGTTCCTGAGAAAGTACCAGCAGCATGTGGCTCTAATTCTGCCAGGGCTGCACAACTCCGGTCCTAGGCCCAAACCTATTTCATCCATCGCCCCTACCCCTCTGTTTTGTGTGTTTTTATCTAGGGGTAGGGTGCCCCAGTTCTTGTTGAGATAGAGGGGTGGGGTGAAATGTTAGGACTACATGATCCTCATGAAGAAGAACCTGGCGAATATTTGACTTCAGCTTCACATCATTGAAGAATTGGGTGGTAATAAATAATTGCCCCCCTCTTTGAAGGCATATGATCCCTAAACTAAAGCCCAGCAGTGAGGAGCTGAACTTTCCCCGCCTCTGCTGTCCCTGCACACGGGCAGGGTTGCCTACAGAGCGGCGCTAGTAGCTGATAATGAAGTGATGCTCTTTTTATTTTGAGTTTGGTCCCATTTTATAGAAATGATTTCAACCACTACACTTGAAAAGAAGAGGGATATTTCACCTCCACAATCTAACCCATCTGTGCAGTGAAACATCACATACACACTAGTGAACACACACACACACACACACAAGGGACAGTGAGCACACTTGCACAGAGTGGTGGGCAGCCCTATCCACAGCACTCAGGGAGCAGTTAGGGGTTAGGTGCCTTGCTCAAGGGCAATTCAGTCACACACTGTCGACCTTCCGGTCACTAGGCTGGTTCCTGAACCTCCAGCCCATGACTGCCCTGTATTGAGATGGTTCCTAGTAGAGGATGGTTTCAATCCATCGATCTCTGGGTTATGGGCCCAGCACGCTTCCACTGCCCCACTCTGCTAGCAGTACACCCCAGATGGGACTCGAACCCACAATTCCTGGCTTAGGAGGCCAGTGCCTTATCCATTAAACTGAAACAAAGCAGGAGGAGTCATAAAAAAATAATAGGGTAACTTGGAGGAAGAGAGCTCCCAGAGTAATATGTTCCCCCATCCTTGTTTCCTCTACACTGTGTACACTGTAATTTTAGGGGGGTTAACTAGGCTGCCTTACAATTTAAATTATTTGAATATCAGATAATAAATTGACAGGAATGATACACAGATTATCGTGTACCATTGACTTACTATTCAAAATATAGATACTCAAAATTTACATTTACATCACAGAACATGAGTTTGAATAGTCAGAGCCCATAACCTAAAAAAATGACTTTCTTTTTTAGAATGTGTTTAACGTACCTTGTAAACAACATTTACTGTTTATTCCACAGTTCATACAATCCATCTATGAAAACAACCTTGGTAAAACAGCCCGTTTTGAGTTACTGTTGTAATATATGAGCATCTGTTCAGCCTGCAAAAGTTCAGCCCTGCCCATCTGACTTACAAGGAAGATCTGGGAAAACAGTCCCTGAGGAGTTCAGTTCAGACTTAGTTTGTTTTCTGCACATTTCAGCCTGAAGTACTTGAATAAGAAACAATGTAAGGCTGCCAATCAGAACATAGATGTACATACATCAGTATATATCAGTCTTAAAGTCACAGTAACAGAAACAACCTTTTTTCATTCAGTGGAATAAATAGAGGTTGGACAATGGTCATATAAAAAACAACTATGGCTCTTTTTTGGTACTCTTTAAAACAAAAACTTGATTTAATGTTGATGTGAGTGTGTTAATGAGTATGTTTGTGTTTGCTCCTTGGTTCTAAAGTGTATGTTGTTCTCTTTAGCTAATGAAGAATACTATCAGATGCTGATGATAAACGACAGCCAGCCACCCGGTCTCGATGTGTCCTCCTACACCATTGAGGAAATCAACAGGATCACCTCGGAATACACTCTGAAAAACACTGTGAGTCACACACACACGCAAACAAACAAGTGTATACACTATATGTCTAAACACTATCCAGACACCCCTAATCACACTGTAAAAATGGCTCATTAGATCAACCTCAAAACATCACTTCATGTAGGAACAAGGAACTGATCTAGTTTTATTGAACTCAAAAAATACTTTTTATTTATGTTGAATAAAACTTGTTAAGTTACTTGTTACCACATAACAAGTATGGCTCATTGATCTGATGAGCCATTTGTTTACAGTGTAGAGAATCCAGCTTCTTTAAGGTGCACCCATTTGCTGATACAGGTACAATTGTATGCATACAGTTTATAATCTCCATAGAAAAGTGCTGACCAATAGAATGGGGCAGTAGGTCACCATGCCCAGTGCAAGTGATTGACTAGAGGGGTATAAAACTCCCCAGCATTGTGCTGGATAGGGCTGCCCACCGTGCCAGTCAAGTGCACTGCTCCACAGCACTCAGGGAGCAGTTGGGGGTTAGGTGTCTTGCTCAAGGGCAATTCAGTCACGTACTGTTGGCTCAGAGGAGCAAACCGGTGACCTTCCGGTCACTAGGCTGGTTCCCAAACCTCCAGCCCATGACTGCCACATATAGAGATGGTTCCAAGCAGAGGATGGCTGATTATGGGATTAAGGAGCAACATGCGTCCGCTGCACCACTCTGCTAGCAGTACACCCCAGATGGGACTCGAACCCACAATCTCTGGCTTAGGAGGCCAGTGCCTTATCCGTTAGACAGAAACAAAGCAGGAGGAATTATAAAAAATAATAGGGTAACTTGGAGGAAGAGAGCTCCCAGATATGTTCCCCATACTTGTTTCCTCTGCACTGTGTACACTGTAATTTTAGGGGGTTTAACTAGGCTGCCTTACAATTGGAATTGGAGTGTTCTCTGGAGTAATGGAGCTCCATCCACTATGTTTTTATACCCTCAGTGTTTTCTAAACAAACGTTGGATCAGCAGACATTTAGACACATAATATATGCTTAAACATGTAAACATCCTGCCTACATGTTGGCATCATTGCAGATTTTGCAGTCAACAGCACAGTGCAGGAAAAAGATAAAGAATTTCCACATTGAGTTTCCATGTTAAAACATAGAAACAGTCAAATTTCCAATTGTAAATACACTGTCAGTCAAACCGTTTGAGAATATCTATGTTTTTAAAATGCAGGTACCAAAAAAAGTGATTTACTTATGGGTTTGCAGTAGCAAAACATATTACAGCAAGCAGGTTTATTCAGAGAAAAAACAATATCACATGCATGGTCAACTTAGTTCATACATTCTCTACAGAGAAGACGTATTGGGGGGGGGGGGGGGGGGGTAATAAAACAAACTTGAGGCTGTAGAAAAGTTATGGCACATTGAACATTTTCTATTTTTTTTCCCTTCCAAAATGTTAAACTCAAATAACAAGTTGTGCATTTGTAGAAATGGCTTTCTTCCATGTAGAGGACATTAAAGATCACAGATGTAGAGGTCTTAAAATCACAAATCAAGAAGACGTGTAATTAAACTGTTTCATTTCATTGCAAACATTTACCAATATTACTAACTGCTTTGAGCTTAATGACATTTTATTCCCTGGTTGTGATGTCAGCACTTGTCAGCATTCATACCTATTCATACCAGCTGTTTAAACACCTGTGGGACAAAAGTTGGAATATCTGTTTTTCACAATAATTTGGGGAAAAATAAAATCTTAAATTGTTATTCATTCCTGCTCTTGATACCCAGAAAGTCATGATGAACATGAAGCTGGTTGTTAAAGCTAAGTGTAATCTTGTAAACATACAAGCAAACAGCTGCTCTATGGTAACAAAATCATCATTAAAAAGCAAGAGTGAAAATGAATGAATATTTTGAAAACTTCAAAAGAAAGCAAGGCCTCCCGCACACTTTTGATGGGCATCTGTATGTACAATGATAATCATAAACATTGTTTCCCATGCGTTTAGGATATCTTCGCAGTAGCGGTGTCTCTGATCACGGGTAAAATCGTGTACATATCAGAGCAGGCTGCAGGGATTCTGCACTACAGGAAGGACGAGTTTAAGGACCGGAAGTTTGTGGAGTTTCTGACGCCACAGGACGTCAGCGTTTTCTACAGCTTCACCACACCGTACAGACTGCCCGCCTGGAGCATGTGCACCGGAGCAGGTACGTATACACACTTAAACACACACTTACACACCATCCACTTTCCCCTAAACCACTCCTTGTTGTTGCAGTAACTGTCCACCACTTTATAGTGCAATCACTGCAAGGTTGGACATGTTCTGCAAAACATTAACAACCTAAAGAGAAACTGCTGCATTCTTGTCTAAATATGTTTTTGTTTGCCACAGTTAACATTTGCTCAACTTCCCTGAGTTAGCCCTAGCTACTGGGTATGTGCATAAGAGCTTCATTAAGTACCATTTAATTTATTTAAAGGGTCATTCTACAGAAACAACCATTGTTGCATCCCTAGCATTTACAGATATATTACACTGCAAAATTTATTTATTTATTTATTTATTTATTTATTTATTTATTTAGAATGTTCCACCTCCTAAAAAATATCTGGACGAGAGTGGGTCAGTTTACTGAATCTCTCGCCACATCATTTATTCAGTTGTTACATCAGTAACAGGCCGTTCTTCTCTTTCGCCTTTTGTCACACAGAGTCATCCTCCACAGAGTTCATGCGGGAAAAATCCTTCTTCTGCCGAATCAGGTGAGACAACTTGTCCTGTCGTCTCCTGATGGAGAGAAAGACAGAAAGATATTTGTGCCAATATTACAGCACTGCTACACTCATTGTCCACTTTATCAGCTCCACTTACTGTATAGCTGCACTCTGTAGTTCTACAGATACAGACTGTAGTCCATCTGTTTCTCTGATACTCTGTTACCCCCTTTAACCCATTTTTAAACACTTCAGTGTCACTGCTGGACTGATAATCGTCCAACAACCAAAAATATCTAGTCAGCAGCGTCCTGTGACCACTGATGAAGGACTAGAGGATGACCAACACAAACTGTGCAGCAGCAGATGAGCTGTCGTCTCTGACTTTACATCTACAAAGTGGACCGACAAGGTAGGAGTGTCTAATAGAGTGGACAGTGAGTGGACACAGTATTTAAAGACTCCAGCAGCACTGCTGTGTCTGATCCACTCAGACCAGCACAACACACACTAACACACCACCACCACATGAGCGTTACTGCAGTGCTGAGAATGATCCACCACTCAAATAGTACCTGCTCTGTGAGGGTCCATGGGGGTCCTGACCACTGAAGAACAGGGTAACAGAGTATCAGAGAAACAGATGGACTACAGTCTGTAACTGTAGAACTACAGAGTGCAGCTATACAGTAAGTGGAGCTGATAAAGTGGACAATGAGCGTAGAAACAAGCTGGTGGCCATGATGTTATGCCTGATCGCTATATGTAATATAAATGAGGCATAATTTGATTAAATATAATCTGTATTGTGTATTTGTGTACAGTGGCGGTAAGGAGAAGGAAGGTGGCCTGCAGTATTATCCATTCAGGATGACCCCGTATCTGATGAAGGTTCAGGATGCAGAGCTGTCAGAGGAACATTTCTGCTGTTTAATCCTGGCAGAGCGAGTTCACTCAGGATATGAGGGTAATTATACACACACACACACTCACACACACACACAGTCACAATACACCACTTTAAAAAAATCCTACACAACATATTTGCTCTCCTGTCTGTATAGACTTTACTGACTGAGCTGTTTGCTACTGTTGCTTTTTGCTCTGTAAACAATATTTAAATGAATGTAAACCTGACAAATTAATCTGTGGCTCAGTTTTGATTGTGATGTGTGTTTCTGTATCTCTCTGTAGCACCTCGGATTCCTCCAGACAAGAGGATCTTCACCACAACACACACACCCAATTGTGTGTTTCAGGACGTTGATGAGAGGTGTGTTTAGGGGTGGGCAATATGACGATGATCAATTATGATGATCTGTCATTTGAAAGCTTCATCAGAAAAGGATGGCGAGGAGTGATGTGAATTATGTGATCTATTTTAGATCAGAAGTGCATTGCTCTCTGGCTTTGTGTAACACTCTTGTCTGTGTTGTAGGGCCGTGCCTCTGTTGGGCTATCTGCCACAAGACCTAATTGGGACCCCTGTCCTTCTTCACCTTCACCCCAATGACAGGCCGCTGATGCTGGCAGTGCACCGCAAGAGTAAGAAACTAAGTTTTATTCATGTTACAGAGGTATGCAAATAGAAGGTGAGTGGGCATGAAGAGTGTTGCCCAAGGACTCTCACTGGTACATTGTGCCTGGCTGGGGAATCAAACCCTGGTTTGCTACATGTATAATGGTCTGCGCAAATATAATGCAAAGATAGGTAATGCAGGATATATTAATTACATTTTGTGTATTAAATACAGCTATTGACATTAGAAAGACAGTGCAGTTGAATTTTGTATATTATGGAGTTTTGAACTTTGCATGGTGAAAAGATAACCTTCAGATTTGTGGTTTAATGTATATCAGTCATTAAAGTACATCCACTGTGCATATAACAAATATTGCTTTCCACTCATTTTGCAGTCATATTTGACCATACATGGCTGTTATTTCTGGTATGATGCAGTATGTCCTATTCTGCCTCTGTGAGGAATTTCAAAAAAGCTAAATTTAATCTTATGTAATCTAATGTAATATCATAACATTATAACCAAAATGTCACACATTTGACTCAGCTTGGGAGGAGAAGTAGGCAGTGTACTTATGAATGAAGTCATCAGATACTGTTCATCAAATGTATTGTGTCTTTTTTTCGTTGCACTGGCTTTTTGGCTTATTGTTCAATCAGCTTGATAAAAATTAGTCATTTTTTTTAGGTCATTTACTCATTTACATCAGTCTTGTAACAAAAAGAGCCTGTTCAGTTGTACAGCTAAAAAGACATGCGCACACACTCATGTTTTCTTGTTGTGTTTTATGCAGTTCTGCAGTACATGGGGCAGCCTTTCGATCACTCATCCATCCGTTTCTGTGCTCGTAACGGCGAATACGTGACCATAGACACTAGTTGGTCCAGCTTTGTCAACCCCTGGAGCCGGAAGGTGTCCTTCGTTATCGGAAGACACAAAGTCCGCATGTGAGTATGCAACACACAGGCATAGACACAGTCTTGGATGACACCACCACTGTAGATCTGGCATGTGTCTACACACCTCTGTGTCGACAGGTGCACATACCCATGTATGTACCTCTGCGTGTGTTATAGGGGCCCCGTGAATGAAGACGTGTTTTCTGCTCCTGCTTTCACTGAAGGGAAAATCATGGACTCAGACATTCAGGAAATCACTGAGCAGATACACAAATTACTGCTACAGGTACACACACACTCACCCACACACACATACACAAGATACTGAATCACGCAGATACCCCAGAAGAATATATATTTTCTTTTCTTTATATATATATATATATATATATATATATATATATATATATATATATAAAATACTGTGTAAAAGTCAGAGACCACCCCTCATTAAAACAATGAATGTTCCAATTAAAATTAAGTATGTGTTAATATATTCATTAATCAATCAACCGTACTCACCATTACTCATCTTTTGATGTCACAAAAAAATAAAAACAGAAAGCGTTAACATGTAAATATATCAAAATTGTATGTGCTTGTGTCCTTACTTTGCGTTTATTCCAGTTTCCATTGTTTCCATTGTTTTTTTTTTTAATTTAACCAAGAAATCTTCAGTGATATTTTTCCACTTAGAAGTTAAAAGTTTTCTGCTTCACACAATCCGAGTAAAACACAGTAAATGATGCGGAGGTCTGGGCTCTGGGATGATCTGTCCATTGTTTCTTCTTTTTTGGCTATTTCTTGAGCTGTTGAGCATTGAGTTGGAAGAATAGACAGAAACACTTGTGGATGTTTTCAGATCTGAAGCAGCTTGATTGTCTCCTCTCTCTGGATGGGAGCACAGATGTTAGGAGTCACATTTTCCCTAATAATAATAATATGTACATATCTCTCTCACTGCTGGACAATACTGTATGTATATGTATATTTATAATATATGTTTGTCTGTCAGCCGGTGCACAGTTTGGGCTCTAGCGGTTACGGTAGCCACGGCAGCAACGGTTCTCACGATCACCTGCTCAGCGTGGCCTCGTCCAGTGATAGCAACAGTAATGGGAACATGGCCACGGGCAACAGCAACACTGGCCAGGAGGAGGGAAGCAAGACCAAACCAGTGAGCTCTACACACACACACACGCACGCGCACGCACGCACGCACGCACGCACACACACACACACACACACACACGCAAACCACTGTCCCCTGGTTGCTTTCACTCTTATATTTTCTCATTAGAGCTAAGCTGTCTATACCGTCAGAAGCAAATGTTACGGGGTTTGTTGACTTTCCAAGTGAAAATAAGTAAACACATCTGCTACATGGCACATTTAAATACGACATTTTTACATAAAAAAATAAAACTGTGCCATAACTTCTGCACGGTTCACATTTTATGGTTTATTTTTTCCCAGTGTGTTAAATTAAGCAAATAATGCATTTTCCTGACACTTTTCAGAACGTTTTTCAGAAATTACCAAACTGCCAACACATCAGCTTTAAAAAACAAGTTTGTTTGCTTACAGCAAACGTGAGATTTATACTCAACGAACTTGACATATGGTTACACCGGTGGATGCCACTATACCAAATGTTGGAGTTTTACAGATACAGGCGGAGAAAAAAATTAATGGATGTTTTCGTTTTGACCCTTAATTTTGTTTTGTATTTTTTTTGTACAGAGAACGTTTAAAGAGATTTGTAAAGGAGTTCAGATGCTGAAGACTCAGGACCAGCAGGTCTCCACTGCTAAATCCGATCAGAAAAAGAGTGCAGAAAGTAAGAAATCTGAAATGTTTTATCTTAAAAATGCATTAAATAAATCATAAATAAAATAAAGAATAAATGTGTGTATAGTAACATGAAAGGAATAGTTTAAGGCTTAATGCTCTGAGTATTTTGTTCCTTTGTTATCAGTGGAGTCAATGTGAAGTGTATGTGTGTGCAGCAGGGTTAAAGGCTCCAGCCTTGAAGCAGAAAGACGCAGCCCTGGTGGTCAGCCCTGGTGGTACTGCAGCAGTGGGGGAACTAAGGGACCAAACTTTGTACTCTTATCAGCAGATCAGCTGTTTGGATAGTGTGATAAGGTATGTGTAAATGATTATGTTCATAGTGTACTGTAGAACTTTGGTAGATATTTTACAGCACTAATTTTCCCCTGGAGCTTAGGCTCTTTATCGTGCCACAATTTGACAGTGTACAGTCTGATGGTTACCCCACCTTTGACTTTTTTCAAATATATATAAAAATACAGATTAAAATGCATTTCTGTCTGTTACTGTGGGCCAGACATGGGGATGTGGGTTACTTTTATAAAATAACACAAAGAGCATCTGAGATGTTTGGCTTTCAGCAGTAAATTGTAAGCATATAATGATATGTGTAGATCATAAAACACATGTTCTGTTAATCTGAAGGGAGCTTTTACAAAAATTGGTCATGTAAATTCAGACAGACAAACCAAAATCAATACTGTAAATTCCTTCAAAATTAAAGGGTTTCAAGTTCGAGTTGGCAGCGTCTGAGATGTTTAAAACGCAGAGTTAGAAAAGAAAAACATCTCCCAGTGAAAGCCGCGTTTTACAGTAGAAATAAATGGAGCTCATTATGCTGGTAGTGAACTACGCTGCCTGACTCAGCCGCCTCAAAACCAGAGAAACGGGCCTTATACAGAAGTCAGGTCCCTGCCTTCAGGACCCCATCCTAAATTTAGGACAGGATTTAGGAGGTTTAGTCCAGTTAGGATGTTTGTGTGATGCTGTTTTCTGAGCTGGAGTTCATGATGAGATTGTGAAGTTAGGAACTGGTGTACAGCTTCTGTCTTAAATTCAGTCCATACTTAAGTCGCCATGGAGACTAAACCGGATCAGATTCGGCCCCTGGAGTTTTCCCATTATCCGATTAACTGAGTGCATGTGAACACGTTAAACGAATTACTGTCAATCTAATTTTCTACAGTTCTCAGATAATTAATTGAATGTAAATGTTCTCATTGTTAGTTCAAACACTCTGTGGTTTTGGTTTGTTTGTTTTCAGCCTGTATTACTGTTGTAAATTTAAAAAGGCACTTGCTCATATTCAGCTCCCCACAGCTCAAGTGTCCAAAGACTTGCTTTATCTTGATGACATGGCAAGGTCAAATCTTTACAATGCATTTGCACTGATAGCAATAGAACTGTGGATCATCAGTTTCAGCCAACCAATACATCAGCCAATATATCAACATGAAACATTTTAGGCTGATCATCAGCCGTAGTGCTCTGAGACCATGTTGGCACCACCGTATGAGAGTGACCAATCAGAAATGACTTACCACATTCACCTGTCTGTGTGTTTCAGGTATTTGGAGAGTTGTAATGTACCCATCACAGTGAAGCGCAAGTACCAGTTCTCTTCCTCCAACACCACCTCCTCTAACTCAGACGAGGAAAAGAAAGGATCAGATGGAGCCCTGCAGAGCCTGCAAGGTGACCAGTGCTACCAAAACCACACTGCATTTTGAACATTTGTAGTATCGTTTTCAAACCTAATCATTAAACAATTTTAAAAAATGTTTTAAAGTTTTGAATAATATTTTTATGAGCCTATATTGCTCAGCTTTAAAAGCCTACATCTTAACAATTTTGTCTCCTGATAAAAAAGGTTATGCGCAAAATAAAATATCTTCATTGTTGCCGGCCTACTGGTGTTTATCAAGGCTACTATAACTAATAACTATAATACTTGTGTGCACTAATGTGTATATTGCGTATATAGCTATGTATTTAGAGTCTAATGTGTATATATTTTTGTTTTGTATATATATTTTTGCATATTTAAGTGCTACAGGTTTTTCCACTCACCTGTATAAATGTCATGTGACAAACGTCATTTGGATTGAATTGATGTGTGTATGTGTGTGTGTATATATGTGTGTATATATGTGTGTGTGTATATATATATATATATATATATATATATATATATATATATATATAAAAAATATACTGTAATATCTAGCATAGAGTCTATTAAACTTTAGTTCCTACGTTGACAGATGTTAGATGTTCTAAGAAGTTACACTGAATGTGTCTTTATGTTAATTGTTTTTAGATCCTAGATCCAGTAAGAAGCCTCTGGCTGGCCCTGCTGCTGTGGTCAGTGGAACTTTGGCTCCTTTACCCCTGCCCACTAAACCAGAGAGTGTGGTGTCCATCACCTCTCAGTGTTCATACAGCAGCACTATTGTACATGTGGGAGACAAGAAGCAGCCAGAATCCGGTACAAACACACACAAATGTGCACACACATTTTTTGTAAACATCACACAGATAACACTGGCCTTTGTAATATGCCAAATAGCCTAACATGATAAGCCTAACACTGACCAACTGCATGTTCTATTACCTGCATAATTAGTCCTGTTTTACTTTAATTTAGTGCTGTCCATTGTGTGAAACATTAAATATCTTTCTTACTATCTGTCTGTCTGTACTTTCATCTACTTACATTTGCAGAGATCATTGAGGATGTAGCAGAAAGCCCTGCCCCTCCTGCGCCCGTCAGCGTCGTGTCTCCGCCCACAGTGGAGCAGGGGGCCTACCGGAAGTTGGGGCTGACCAAACAGGTTCTGGCTGCGCACACACAGAAAGAGGAGCAGGCGTTCCTGAGTCGCTGCAAAGAATTGTGCCAGAGCTGGACGCTACAGAAAGATGGTCCAGCTAATGCGGCCAGAAACCGCGGACAAGCTAACGATGGTAGAATACACACGCAGACAGAGTTTCATGCGTAGATTTGCAGCTCAGGGGGCTGTTGAACAAGCATGGATTAAAACAAATGCTGATTTGGTTTAATTCTACATCTGTGGTGGACAAAAAACCTGATTTGTAATAGAACAGGGGCTCTTTACCTTTTTCAGGGTAATGCTTCTTTTAGGGTTAAAAAGCCCCTCTTTCCTCCTCCCACCACTCCTGCCCTACACATCAGAAATTATAGACTATAGACCCCCAGGACCACATTGTGACCCTTTTTGGAATAGAATGAACTCTGTCAGGCACCAATTCAGCCAGTATTCATATTTACTGTTTTTTTTTTTTTAGTGACAATGCAGGCAAAGTATGCTAATTGGTGGGGTATAAGTTTCCATTCCTTATTAGCTTCATTAGCCTATGAGCTCCAGTGCAAAACTAAAGAACACAGGGCTCGCAGCCCAAATCTTAAAAAGAGCCATTTTGTCCTTTCAACAAAATTCAAACCACCTTAGGAGCCAAAGCATTTCATGTCCCATTTCACCATTTTTGGCTGTAAATATGTCTCATTATGTGCTAATGTTCTAGTACAGGCTGAAAAAAACAGAACATAAATCATACCACCATAGCAGCTTTTCTCGCATCTCCAGCAGGAAACTTTTCATCAAAAGTAGAACAGTTTCTCGTAAAATGTCTCTCAATGTTTGACTTTTTACAAGGCTGAAGGCACTTCTCATTCACCAGCTTCTTGTTCGAATTGCACCATTTAAGGTGGAATGGGAAAATTCGAACAAGCTGGCGAATGAGAAGCTGACTGCAGCTTTGCGATGATTTAGTGTTTGATAGTTTCTCGTTGCAGATTAAACGTATCAGGAAACCACCTGGAGTGATTTATAAATGTAAATAAATCCATTCATCTCCAAATTATTGATCTTCGTCTTAAATCTCTCTTTTGCTGTGTCGTTAGCTACTAGCTGGGCGAGACTGTCGTCTGTGTTGCTATGGTAACCAGCCGTCTGTGCTGATCTTCAGGGTTAAAGGGTGAATCAGCAGTTCTACATTAACTCCAGCGTTTAAGACCATTTACTGTTAAACTGTGTTGAAGGATCAGCAGAGCTTTATTTTACTGTAAAGGAGGATTATTTTATTATTACCTACTGATCTGATTCAGCTGTGGAGCCATGACAGGGCAGGAAAGGAGCCACATGTTGCAGACACCTGATCTAACAAGTAATGGAAGCTTTTATCTCACCAATTAGCGTTGTGAAAACTTCCTGCCTAAATAATCACACTTGCTTCAAACCAGTATTATAGTCGTGTTAAGTAGATTTTTTTCATTGTGTCGTTGCTGTAGGGTCTGTCTTTCTCTAAACTCCGTGTATGTTTCTTTTAGGACTACCAGGACCTCATGCATCCAAACCAGGCATTTCTGCTGCAGAACCGACCACTAAACGTAGCGGGCGAACCAGGAAGTCAAAGAAACCTCGCATAAACAAACCTGATTCGTCAGACAGCGCTGTGTCTCAGCGGATGCGCCGGCCACCTCTGCAGAGCCTGAATCAAACGTCCTGGTCTCCATCTGAGGCATCTCAGTCTGCCTTTTCAGTTCCATACCCTACTTTGGTCCCAGGATATCCACTTTACACAGCTGCTCCTCCACCTGCAACTACACTGCCCCCCAGTGGCGAACGGAACCCAGCTGGAAGCTTTGCAGAGGCTCCGAATGCTCAGGTGGCACCCACTGCCCCACCATACCCTGCCCCATTAGTTACACCAGTGGTGGCGTTTGTTTTGCCCAATTATGTGTTTCCTCAACTCAGCACAGCGCCACGCCCACCTTTCTATGCAGAACCCCAACAAGCCTACACCAACCAGCAACCCTTTCAGCACCAACCAACTGTAAACCCCCAGCAAGCCCTCCAACCACAACAAAACTACACTACCCAGCAACCCTTTCAACCTCCTCAGCCACAACAAGCGTACAGCACCCAACAACCTTTCCAGCCCCAACAAGCTTATGCCACACAGCAACTCTTTCAGCCCCAGCCAGCCTACAATACCCAGCAACCCTTTCAACCGCAGCAGACTTACACAGTCCAGCAAGCTTTCCAACCTCAAACAGCATACAGTTCCCAGCAACCTTTTCAACCTCAGCAAGGCTACACTGCCCAGCAACCATTTCAACCTCAGCAGCCCTTCGATAACCAGCAGCAAACTTTTCAGCCCCAAACTCCCTTCAACCCCCCGCAGCCGTTTCAAATGCAGACCCAATTTACTGCACAGACGCCGTTCCCTCCGTACAGGATAACTTCTGATCCCAAACCTCCTGCAAATGAAGCCCCAGATGGGCCATCCCTGCCTCCCTCACTCCATTCTCCTCCACTTTTTGGGTCCCACTGTAGCTCTCCCCTGCAGCTAGACCTGCTACAGCTTGAGGACAAGCCAGACTCACACAGCACAGCGGCCCCTTCTGGATCCCAGGGGATATGCAGCTCAGCACTGGAGAAGAGCAACGTGGTCAGCAGCAGCGCCACTGCTGCAGCAGGGGAGGCACAGCAGGTGAGAGACATTATTTGCATTTGGTATAAATGGAGTAGTGATGTTATATGTGATGACTGTTGCATGGACTAGTCGACCAGTAAATACATAATAATAATAAGCAGTTAGTAGAGAAACTGCTGAAATGCTGGACGTTGGAGGTAAATAGCATTTTTTGTCTCTGATCCATAAGGGTACTTGGATGCAATCTTAAACAGGATAGTTCTTCAGGGGTTCTTTAGTAAAGAAATTGGTTCTATATAGAACCATAAATGCTCAAAGAACCCATTGCATAATTAAAAGGTTCTTTGCAGCATGAAATGGTTCTTCAGATAGATGGTTCTATGTAGAAAAGGCTGAAAAGGGTTCTATATAGCATCAAAAAGGGTTCAAGACTTCATTAACAGACTAATAATGTTTGCTGTCCGGTGTCGACCATAGGAGGATGGGTTCCCCTTCTGAGTCTTGGTTCCTCTCAAGGTTTCTTCCTCTTTTAGGGAGTTTTTCCTTGCCACCGTCGCCGCTGGCTTGCTCATGGGGGCTCGGACCCGGATTTTCTTTCTTCTTTTCTCTTCTCTCTGTAATACTGATTGTTCTGTAAAGCTGCTTTGTGACAACACCTGTTGTAAAAAGCGCTATATAAATAAATTTTGCTTGCTACTAGCGGTGACCCTGCCCGTCTGCAGGGACGGCAGAGGAGGGGAAAGTTCAGCTCCTCACTGCTGGGCTTTAGTTACATTTAGGGATCATACGCCTTCAAAGAGGGGGGCAATTATTTATTGTCACCCACCCTAATTCTTCAGTGATACGAAGCTGAATTCAGATATTCACTTAAATGGAGCAGCAGTTACATTTACGGCATTTGGCGATGCTTTTATCCAGAGTGACTTACAATTTGATCGTTTTACACAGATAGGCGAAGGTGGTGTTAGGAGTGTTGCCCAAGGACTCTTACTGGTATAGTGTAGGGTGCTTGCCCAGGTGGGGGATTGAACCCCAGTCTACAACGTAAAAGGCAGAGGTGTTACCCACTACACTAACCAACCTCACTCAGCAGTTACATACTGGAATTTCAGGTGTCAGGACTGCTGCACCATTTAAGGTGGGACGGGAAATTTAGCTAGGTAGCTACCAAGACATTTGCGTACTATTAGAGGTTTTTTATGCTTGTTATGAAGTAAATGACCATAAAACACTGAAATGACATGAAGGTAATACAATGGTTATTGTAATTATCTCACATCTTTTTTTTTTTTGTTGTTGTTTATTGGGTTTTTGGTTTTTTTTTTTTTTTTTTTTGGTTGCTTGCTGTTTTTCTTCTCATATCACTCTGTTTGGAGTGAGTCTCTGAAAAACCTTCATTTGGAGGGTCTTGTAGCCCTAACTCTCCGCCCTACCCCTCTATCTCAAGAAGAATCGGGACACCCTACCAATAGATGATAGTGCTAAGTGGTAGGGGCGAGGGGTGAAATGGGATTGGGCCTTAGTGTGATGTTAACATCAGATGTGCTGATTATAGCCTACAAACTGAAACACCGCAGAAACTCTTCCACAGTGCATATCTCACACCTCAAAAGGCAGTGTCTGCCGCGGTCAGACGTTCTTTTGTAGCTTCAACTGGGTGTAGTTGTCATCTTAAACTGGTTTTTAGGGATAAAGATCTGATTGACAGGTTAGGCAAACAAGTTTGTTGGCTTCAGCTATAATGTTAGCATCGTAGCCTGCACCACTAGTTACTGTAGCAGAAGGGCTTTCAAGGCCTACAGAGATGGCCTAATGATTTCTGGGAACTAAAAAATACATGTTTGCATCTTAGAACACCAGCAAAAATTTATCCAGTGGTTTTCCCACGGTATCTAGGATGGATACAGCCAACGGTACTGGTGTGTACGGTTAACTACCAACATGATTAGGTATGACAGTGGAATCAACCAGGTTTTGATTGATAGCAGGTGATACCAGTTTCACAAGAAAAATACATAAATTCTGGTTTTCTTAAAGTATGGCTGAATCTAAATGTCTGACTAAATTAACATATTTTAACGTAAGCTAAATTGTTATACTACATATTTTCATTAAATTTACACTTACATTTACATTTATGGCATTTGGCTGACGCTCTTATCCAGAGCGACTTACAATTTGATCGTTTTACACAGGAAGGCCAAGGCGGTGTTAGGAGTCTTGCCCAAGGACTCTTATTGGTATAGTGTAGGGTGTTTGCCCTGGTGGGGATTGAACCCCACTCTACAGCGTAGAAGGCAGAGGTGTTAACCACTACACTAACCAACCCCCAAATTTAGTGAGAACTTTCTGTTAAGCTTATCCAGCCTTTCAACAGACATTAGGAAAGAATACATTAGAGCATGGATAGATGAAATATATCTTGTCTTGTGAATATTTCAGTCTTGCCGCCTTGGAGACGGAAGCCGAAGCGACGGTCACTCTTCGTCCAGTGATCTGATGGAGCTGCTGATGCAGGAAGACTCGGGCTCAGCTACTTCCGCCTCCACAGGCTCTGCCTCCAATGGCTGCAACACCTCCAACAGCGGCACAGGTCAGTGCGAGACATCAAACTCATTGGTGCTATCCTGAACATCCAGAAGAATATTTGGCCCAGTTTACACCTGGCATGGTGATCTGATCATGAGTGGACAGCGCCAAGTACAGATATGAATAGGGAATAACTGTGAGCCAGTAACTCGGAACACCTTCGGAGGTGGTCAGGGATGCACATGACCATAGACCACCTTAATCAGTTGTGCTTAATCACACCAGAGTGGAAAGAATCTAGTTTTTCATCTCTGCTCCCATTTGTTAGTCTAAACCACCTCAACAGCCTTTATACTTAAACAAGGATTTGCATGGATATTTTTTTATCTAACAACAAACACAGCGGGAGACTGACATCATTAATGTGAGTGGCCCCTTTCCTCTAGGCACAAAATCCGATGATATGTGGGCACTGGTGATGCTTTTCAGATACATGGAAATGCCTGGTCAAAATGGGTATGTGTCTCACTAGCCACGTTTACATGCAGCCTAGTAATCCGTTAATAATCCAACAAATAGCTCAGTCAGAATAGAATACATTCATTTATACACTTCAAACAGAATGGTCTAGTCCAATTGAGGCCATTCGAATACAATTTCTATCTGACTGATCGAGGTGGGTAATCCTGTAAATAATCCGTTGTATAGAAGAATAATATCGGTGTAAGCGCCTGAATCCGATTACATTCCCTATCGGAAAGTTTAAGTCTGCATGTGCGTCGCGTCACAGTGAGAGTTTATACCGTTCAACACAAGTGGAGCAGAAACTGGTCTGCAGAGGAGACGAAGTTCATGCTCTGATCTTTAAAAGACGGCGGTGGGACGGACGTCCAGCTTATGTGTCTCACAGCACAACGTCTTCCTCTCGGCCTTCTTTAATAAGGACATGTGAAGGACGTTTTCATTCTTCATTTTAAAGCAGTTAAAAACACAATCACTGCTCACTGCTGCTCATCTCAGTCTGACTGGATGCTCAGAGAGGACTGAGCCATTCATACTGTCACAGAAGTTTAACTAGTAACACCAGATTAACAACCGCAACACAGCAGTGACAAAATTTAGTGGTCAGATAGCAACCTAGCCAGCCAGGTTAACCACGAATTTGGGATGCGAGAGTCCGAGTGTTGGTGGTTTTCCCTACTTCTGTCAGTGATTTTCCATCAAGGATATTTCTTCCCCTTTCTTGAAGAAACATTTCCGTTGCATTCCGTGTGTTTCTGAAGACACATGTATGTTCTTTGTAGTGCCTTTGCGAAATGCAGTTCAGGTGTAGTCAAGTTGATAAGTATTTTCTGTGTTTGCAGCGTTTTTTTTTTTTTTGTTTTTTTTTATTGTACTGTGAATAGGGATTTTTGCCACCAAACCATAACACACTCTTTTTTTTATTATTTATTTGACATACAGGAAGCAGCAACACAAGTAAATATTTCGCGAGTATTGATTCTTCTGAAAATGACCACAAGGATAAGAGGAAAAAAGATGGACAAAACTTCAGATACGTCCTTCAAGATCCGCTCTGGCTGCTGATGGCCAATGCTGATGACAAAGTAATGATGACTTATCAGGTGCCAGCACGGTGAGTCCCATGTCTCTCAATCACTGGCAGAGAGGGAGGTCCTTGAGCACTTATAGCAAAATAATGCGAAAGTACAGAATGATTAATTTACTTATGCATGAATTAAACAAATATAACTACAATTCATGTAGAAAATGACAGATCGTTTAAAACTCTGTTGAAGTGGAAGAGATTTATTTGCACAGTGTGAAGACTTGTGTTGTGCTTTTTTTAGGGACATGGAGAAGGTGTTGCGTGATGATCGTGAGCGTTTGCGGCGAATGCAGAAGAGTCAGCCACGTTTCACCTCAGACCAGAGGAGAGAGCTCATAGAGCAGCACCCCTGGATGAGAAGAGGGGGGCTACCCAAAGCTATCGACGTCAAGGTATCTGGTTTTCACCAGTCTGCTTTACCTTTCAAGGTCAACTTGGCCCTCTCTTCACTGGGTCAGTAGGTACACATAGGCCTCTCTGTGAACCCACAGAGGGGGGGGACTTGCTTTGACCAAACAAATTGATAGATTCAGTAGGAAATCCCGGGAAATACACGTGCAAATTTTTTTCAAGTGTCAACGCGAAACGTATAAACTCAGCCATGGAACACGCCTATTAAGGGGAAAACGGAACTGAATAGTAATTTTAGGGCTGTAGTAATATTTATGAGTTTGTTGCACTGTAACTGTTTCAAAATATTTAAAATAAATGGTGCATAGTTTGCTATTATATTTTTAAAAGAAATGAGTGTGTCCTTGTTCATGTCATTTAGTCAATGGTTAGGCTACTAATCAATTCCTAGTTTACTTTGGAGTATTGTTATTGCCACCTGCTGAGCGTTCTTGGTATGGCTGTAGTATCTGTAGTCTCCTATGCTATAGAAGCAATAAGGTATGTGACTAGTTAAAAACAGGTATGGATTCCTGAACAGGCCTGCTAGTCCCAAGAGTTCTGGTAATCTGCACAAGCTTCTGAAATATAGGCTTATATTGGGTTTGTTCATCTCATGTCTGAATGTTGTTCATGTATTTCAACAAAATTCAACACAATCTATCATTGAAGGGACTAATTCAAAAGCAAAAATTCTTTGACAGTAATGAAGATCAGGGTTACACATAGACGTATATCTGCGCCCAGAGGCCAACAAGTTATGTGTTAAGTGTGTCGCATACATAGCACCCCCACTCTGCTCACCTCCCGAGCAGAGAAAAAAAGTTCAGGCTCAGGAATTTTTCCCACTATCACCCCTGCACCTATTTGGTTATTGACTACAATATCTAATCTATTTGATTACTGATTTAGAATATTTATTCAAAATCTTTGTCATAGGAATCATATTTAAGAAGTGAGGGCCTGAAGAACAGCATTTCGTTCCAGTATATACGTTCCAAAGTTTAAATGGAGGAATCACAATACAAACAACTTGATATGACGTGAATTTCATAAGTCACTCGTCTCATATTGCCCAAACATTCTTACTTACCAATACCGTACACACATGAGACGCTACTGGAGTCTGGTGGACATTACAAATCATCCATGCCGTCAGAAACCCCAGACTGCAACTGACCACACAGCAGGAGATGAGGGTTTGCTGAAACATCCCAACTCGGCCATTCAGCTAAACAGGACAACATTAACATGTTTTGCACTGTATGTGTGCTGCACTTATTTGTGGTATCCTGGTACAAATGTTATGACCGAAGTAATGAATTTCAACCAGTACAACGGATAAATTGATATGTTGCTCACTACTAGATGCTGTGTTGTCGGGTTTAAGGTGATGGTTAACATTTTTGTGTGTGTGTGTGTGTGTAGGAATGTTTGTACTGTGAGGACGATGCTCCATTAGAGGAGGACCTGCCTGACATGGACCTCGGCATTCTGGGAGCAGAGACGGTGCAGGAAGAAGGCGTGGCCCAGATACAGGAAGAGGCTGTCTCCTAGCAACTCTGTAACTCTAGTTGTTTATCAGCCTGCGTGGGGTGACCGAAACCTTCAGCTGAACACTGCCCCACACACACACTCTCTCTCTCACACACACCTGACAGCACAGTTTTTACATCCTGAGCAGATCAGATCATCCTACCTTCAGTTCTAGTGAAGGTGTGAGGGTGTACAGCACTTACAGCACTGTCCAAAAGTCAGACCACCCCTCATTCATTTAATTTTCAGTAATTAAATACAAGAGATTATTTTTTCAGTGTCAGGAAAAAACAGATTTAACAGAAAATTTTAGGCATGAATCTGCAGGAATTGATTTTTTAAGTTCAGTCATAAGTATTTTCTGCTGCTCGTGTGTTAAGGTCTGGACACCTGGTTGGACCACCCACTGTCCTGACAACACCTGCAGCCTCTTTGTTTGATTTGCTAATTTTTTTTTCTTCTTTTTTTTGTCTATTAATTTTCTCAGTAACGGCTTCTTGACAGCTACACATCCTTTCAGAGCCATAGTGCTGAGTTGTCTTCTTTTTTTAGATCTGAAGGAAGAAGTTAGCTGGATTTTAATCTATAAGAGATTAATCTTTTAAGTACCGTTTCTCTGATGAGGACAGTTTTGGTGGTCTTCCAGTTCTTGCAAGGTTGTTACGAGTCCCACTTTCTATGTAACTTTTAATCATTTTTTTGAACTCAGTTTTGTAAACGTCTTTTTTTTCTTTTTCATATATTTTGCTTTGACTTTTCCTTTCGTTATGTAAGCCAGTTCTCTGACATCTAATCACGTCAGAAATATGTCCTGAAAAATGAAATTAATGGGCATTTTGAGTGGTAATAAATAAATGAAGGGCGGTCTCTGACTTTTGCAGATTACTGTATAGGTGTGCGTGTGTGTGTGTGTGTGTGTGTGTGTGTGTGTGTGTGTATACTTGTAAAAGCGGTGTAGCTAAAATCCCCAGACTGTGACCGACCACTAGGGTAAACGGTTATTAGAGTAATTATTTTTTTTATTGTTGGGTAATTCCTAATTAATTAATTTAAAGTTTGTCATCTTCACCCCTGACATGAAGTCCAAAAATGAGAAGATATAAATGTATTTTCCTTAAGCTTCATTTCTAAAAAGATTATTGCATCAAAGACTATTTTTTAAGAATGTGTGAAGGACGCTTTTGGACATTGCGCAGCCCAAAAAAAAATGTACCTACTTGGGATTATGATGGACATGGGACTCCAGCGCTTACATCTGCTGTGCACCTGAGGCTATTGACCAAACTACCTGATGACCACACTGCAGTATCTGGGCAGTTTATTGCAGTTATAACATTGGCTCTGAAGGAAACTATGACCAGGTACTGGGCTCAAAACACTCTGAAAGGACAAGAGGACAGTGAAGCAGTGACCAGAACTGCTGGACAGTGGTGCATTTACACCATGAGCAAACAATGTTCATCTCTTCTGTGATCACGGACATTCAGAAACTTGAAACAAGGCACAGAACGACAGAAGAAAATGGACCAAATCAACTAACTGTGCGTTTTTATCTCCGTATATGACACGATTTTCACCGTTTCATTGTTTTTATATTTTACATAATGACCTTTCTGTCCAGCAGAGTGTGGTTGCTCTCCAGAGAGCAGATGCTGTCATCGTTTCCACAGGGTTTTTTATGACGCTCGCTAAGCTCTCATGTGTTGCAGTGTTATGAAATTTGTTTAAATATTGAGGGTCAGGACTATTAAAAGTGGAAGACGAGGAGAAACAAAGTCACTGTTGTAGCTGTTTTGACACACTTTGTCTGAAATTAAATCAAAGGGGTGGTAACAATGACCTCTAAAGGCCGGCTGCCAGATTTAGTTAGAAAATGTATTTTAATTCCAATATTGTTTTTATTTATTATTATTATTGTTTTTTTGTTTAGTTTTTTTCTTAATCATGGTTTGTGTTGTATGCTGTGTTAGAATTTGATTTTCTCTCTTTCTTTTTTTTCCTCTTTTTATATTTGATAGAATCTGTCACTGTCTGGCTGTCAGGTTTGTCCTGTTCCTATGTTGTAATAAAATATGATGCACAGCTGTTTACAGTTTGATTGCTAGTTTATTTTCGCAGTAGGTAAACTCTGCCCTGCTTGTGTTCTAACTGAACATCTACACATTTACACAGAAAAATAGGAAAGTAGAGAGGGATAAACATTTAACATCCTTTGACCACCACACCACCATTCAGGCATGGTCTAAAATATGGAAATATGGAAATTATGACCATTCCAGCAGGTATTTACACGTGTTGCAAGTCACTTTACAGCCGTAAGGGAAAACATAACAAAGAGTTTCTATTATAGCTATTTCAGTCTTGTAAGAGTGTTTTAGATTATAGCCTGGGCCCAGTTCTGTAGCTTTGTGTTTAATAATTAAATGCCCTGAAATTAAAGTGCAAAAGGTGATTTCTAATGTGGATATCTGCAGTGTTAATGAAAACCACAATATTAAAATTAATTATTTTTGTGCTTGGTACCATTCCCTCCAAAGAACTTTTAAAAAAATTGAAATACTGAGTTCCACTAAATATTTTATTTTCATTAATAGTATCGATTTAAACATCTAAGTAGCTGGAATGATGCAGGGTGGCCCATCGAGTCCTATGTGGGTCAGTGTTGAGATTTCTTAGCTCATTTGTCATTATGATTGAAGTGGCTCAAAAACTAATGTCTCAGATTAAGAGGTAAATAAGCCTGAGCACAAATACTGAAGTCCGCTGCAAATGAATAGAGACTGTGTGCTGCATAGTTCTGTTATGTGAAGTGCATTATATAGGTGCTCATACTGGACTGACGTTGCAATCAAACTTCTACTCAGCTGACATGTGCTATGGATGTAGATATCCACGAGAGGGCAGTGCAACTTCAGCTTCTTGATTTCCAACACACTAGATGTCCAAAAATATGCAGACTGCATTAAAAGCATTGCTGATATAACGGCACGCTCTGGAGCAGCTCAGTATCAGTCTGAGTTTGGCCTGCCCGATGACTTGTTCTCATTAGATAACTTCCTCATGCCGTCTGGATGGGAACATCAGTAAAATGTCTGTCGAAATCAGTTCTAGACAAGTTAGGTTCTTGTTTAGGTTGTATTATTCCACTGTCTCTATATTGTGTGTCTTAGATGGCTTATCACTTGAATATTCATAAGTATTCAGTTCTGTTGCTTTGTTGTTTCGCAGTGGTAAAAAGGGCGCTGTTCAGACCTGGAAACAGAAAAATTGGCATTAAATAACTGGATGTGAATACTTTGAATGAGTGTAAGGTTTTGCCATTAGGCAGGATAAAGTGGATTTTTGACAATAGCTAGAGACGATATATTGAACTATTTCATGCATTTTGCATTGTACCCCTTTTTTCCTGTGTGTGTGTGTGTGTGTGTGTGTGTGTGTGTGTGCGAGAGAGAGAGTTTAATGTTTTGTAGTACATTCATTTAAAAAGTTACTCAAGATGCTCAAGATGAAATAACAAGGACTGGCATTAATGCCTGAAGAGATTAAATGGAAACACAAAGCCTTAAATCGTTTGGTTTTATCTACAGTATCCAACTATACAACTACAATATCCTCCAGAATTATTACAGCCCTTCTATTAGATTATTAGAAATATTCAGTGTGAAGGACAGACCTCCGATAACCTGTCATCTCCCAGTTCATCCAACGTTATAAGAGAGCTGCATTGCCTGAAGAGAAAATGCACACATATATAAAATAAATATATATATATATATATATATATATATATATATATATATATATATATATCAGTTATGATAAGCATAGAAAACAAAAACTGTTGTGCAAATAAAGACATGAACAAATAAAAACATAATTCAGTATTCAGGAGTCAGTACAGTAAAAGGCTTGTTATGCTACCAATAGGTTTAAAAATTCTTTGCTGCAGATTCATTATCACACATAACAATAAAACAATAATCACTGAATACTGGTGACATAATAATGACTGAAATTTCGTTTGTTACGTGAAATCAAATTTGTAGGTATACTCAGTTTTTTATTTTTATTTTTTTGATATTTTCACTTTTTACAATTAAACTGTCCAGCTTCTCGCTCTACATTCTCTATTTTTCCACATGAGGATGTGTTTAGCTTGAACAGAGTTCTTACTCTTTTGGTCCCAGGGGATCCTTTTCATCTGTCAGCCCTTCAGTTCGTTTTACAGGCCTGTTTTCTATAGGAATCGTGCGTTGGCGACCTCAAGCGCCCTCCGACCGTGGCAGACCATCTGCTCTGCTTTGAGTAAACTGCTAATGATATTGAGAAATCAATGCTGCCTTCATTATGCATTGTAGTCCTGTAAAAAAGGCTTTTTAAGGAATATTCCAGTATTTATGTAGCATAGAATTACCTGCAGCGTCAAATTACCATTGGCTTTTTGTGCTTTGTTAAAGAATAGAAAAACTGTTGACTCAAAAAATGAACAATAGAAATAACTGAAGCTGGAGTGGCAGCAGTGGATCTTGCTGTACTACAAGTTTGTGCTGAATGATCATCATTTTTAAAGTGCTCTGTTAACTGAACATAAATATGCCAAAGATAGAGAACAGGCTGATTTATGTCGGAATATTCCTTTAAGGAATTCAGTTACTCAGCGAAAGCCACTTGTAGTATAGACACAGTCAGTTGCTCACTATGAATTTAGGATGAGCTTTGGGAATATCCTTTTAACTTGTGGCAGATGGGCTGGTTTGGCATGTGGGACCTTTGTATACGGTTCCATAAGCCAAACAAATATCGCACAGCTTTAGATTGATGAAACAGGTCAAATGTCAGGCATCTGTTGTCGGATAGAAATGTCACTCATTCAGTCCTAAATGTGGTGCATATGCCCTGTGCTTCTACACATTTATGTAGCTTAACACCTGCCACAGTTTGATCAACCCTTATTATAAAAGCGTGGTGTAACTACATTGTGTGGCCAAAAGTATGTGGACAACCTCTCATGTCTTGAGCTCAGATGTTTCAGTCATACCTATTGTTAACAAGTGTGTGAAAACATGTGCCTCTTCATGTAGTTTCCATAGACAGTAGAATGAAACTGCAGAGCTCATAGGATGCCACCTTTACCACAATTTGGTTTCTGAAATCTCTGCCCTGTTAGATCTGCCCCTGCCCCTGTGTTTAGGAGCAACAACAGCTCAGCCACAGAGCGGTAGACCACCCAAACTCACAGAGCAGGGCAGACAATTATTGACGTGTGAAGTCTGTAAAAATCACCTGATGCATCAACAGAATTCCAAACTGGTCCTGAAAACTATTTCAGCACAAGAACTGTGTGTCAGGAGCTTCATTAAATGGGTTTCCATGGTTGAGCAGCTGCACACAAGCCTAAGATCACTAGATGCAATACCAAGCCTATTAATACAGACAATAATATAATACATTAAATAATACATCCATCCATCCATCCATCCATCCATCCATCCATCTATCCATTTTCTAAGCCGCTTCTCCATCAGGGTCGCGGGGGGTGCTGGAGCCTATCTCAGCAGTCTTTAGGCGGAAGGCAGGATACACCCTGGACAGGTCGCCAGTCCATCGCAGGGCAGACAGACAGACACAGACCGCCACACACACATTCACACCCAGGGGCAATTTAGCATGTCCAATAGGCCTGACTGCATGTCTTTGGACTGTGGGAGGAAACCAGAGAACCCAGAGGAAACCCACACAGGCACGGGAGAACCCCATTCGCCCGGATGGGGACTCAAACCCAGGCCCTCTTTGCTGTGAGGTGACAGAGCTACCCACCGCACCATATATATATATATATATATATATATATATATATATATATATATATATATATATAATACTGTGACACCGCCACATAAAGGGGACCTGTGGGATCCCTATCTAGAAGTATTAACACTTAAGCTCCTGATAGTGTTATTTAGGTGACCCCACGGATTAAAGTCCTTAGGAACCTTAGGCTGTTCATTGAGATGTGTTGGGAGAAGGTGTGGCCTCAGTTTTCCATCAGTGTGGGTGTGTGTATATTTTATATACATTATTTTTTGTGACCTTTTCCGGAGGTTTTCTGGAGGGGAAGACTTTTATTGTGAAAGTGAACCCTGGTTTGAGAACAGGAAAAAGGAGGTAGAGCAGCCATCTTAAGGAAGGTGAAAGTTTGGGGAAGATAGCCCTGGGGAAGTTGGCTGTTGAGGCCCAAACAGCATCTACTTTTTCTTTCTCTCATCCTTGTCTTTGACGTGTGGATTACCTTTTTTTTAAAGTGAGGTATCGCAAGGAACTGGGTGAGCTCATTCCATTTTTTATACTGAATAAAATATATATTGGTCATCTTTGTTGTATACTGGCACTGCATGGTTTATACTCACCTAATTAGTCCTCAGACTTTTAATAGTAACAGCCAAGTGGTCAGATTGTTACAATACTCTTAGGTCATAAAAGTTAAGAAAAGGTACCTGAACCATTTAAAGTGTTAATAATACATCAAGAATGATCGACTTTTACAGGAAAGCGCATGTCAAAACAGCTGTGTTGTTTTTTCACCCAGTTTCTTCTCAGTTTTTGTGGCTCATTCCTTCTGATAGGCAGAAAGGTGTAGACATACATGTTTATAAGCTATACCTCATTTATCCAAGTTGACATGAACAAAGTTCATTAAAAATGTAAAAGTTCGTTTAACTCTTGCTTTGCATGTTTGACCAGACAATGAACACTAAGCACTGTAAAAATTTCAACTTTAATACCATAAATAACGTTAAACAGTACAAGAGCTAATAACATGTTGTTATTCTATTATCATCATCATTATTATTATTATCTATGAAATACAACATATGAAAGCAATATAAAATCAAATTTTCCCTCTACTAATAAATGATAATTGCCTGAAGTTGGGAAATTTAAAAAATCTATGCTATTTTTTCCATAATAATGGCAAATAAAAAGCTTCAACAGGGACTAAAATGACCCAAAACATGATGGGACAAACTATACTAATATAATATAGTTATAGCATCTATCGAAAGAATCAAAGCAGCTATAAAACGAGGACTTATCAAGGCAAATGATCCGACATATAAAACAACTGGTTGTAGTTGAAAAAGTCCAATGCGTAGGGTGAGTGTATGAGTGTGTCAAGATGGGTCAGAGCCGTATCCAAGTCAAAAGGGGAGCCAAAAAAACCTTAAAAATACCGTTGTAAGAAGACCATCTGCAAAAAATAATATCTTCATAGAAGGGCTTAAATTCTTAACATGAAAACTTCTGTTGGTCCAAATCTTGTCCGTTCCGGTCAGCTTGCTCAGTTCATGCTTATCAAAGCTGGAGAATAAAAAAAAAAAAAAACTTCTTTTTTGTTCCTAAAAATGGAGTTACAAGACTTTCTCATTGCAGCAGTGATAATTCCTGTCCAGCAGATTAATGTTTAAATATTTTCAGGATGGTGTGTACTCTTGACCCAAAACATGGCAAAATAAACTATAGACACTATATATCAAAATGTTTTGTAGACACCTTCTCGTCCAATGTTACCTCTAAAATCAAGGGCATTAATAGGGAGTTTGTCACACAGTTTACATTTACACCATCTAACACTTGGCATAGGGTGTGGTGACTTCACGTTCATGTGGAGCTGCTCCAGAGCCACCCGTTCTGTTAGTCAGTGCTTTCTATAGAGATCATATCAGCTATGTGTGAGCAACTGTGTCAGCCATAGGTGCACCTTAAGTTAAGTGATTTATTTTTTTTTTTTTAAATCAGGGGATCGGGGAAATGCATTTAACCCATCTGTGAAGTGAAACACCACACACACACTAGGGGGCAGTGAGCACACTTGCCCAGAGCAGAGGGCAGCACTATCCACGGTGCCCGGGGAGCAATTGGGGGTTAGCTGTCTTGCTCAAGGACGCCTCAGTCATGGATTGTTGGCACTGGGGATCGAACCGGCAAACTTTCAGTCCCAGGGCCAGTTCCCTGACCTCCAGCCCACGACTGCACCCACAAATTTAGCTCTGCCCTGGCAGAGCCTTCAAAAATAAGAAGAACTCGTCAACGTTCCCCTCCACGGAAATCTTTTGTAAAAGGTGAAAGATTTGTGTGTGAATGAAGAGAAACCCGAGCTTAAAGTAGCTGAATAAATTATTACTTGTGGGGAACTTTCATTTCATGTCTGAATATTTTATGTTTTTTTTATTTAGTAGAGTCATCTAATGTGTATTTAAACTCTTATTGTATACTCGTTTCATTTTTTAACATTCTGTTGAAAATGAAAGGATTAAAATCTTGAAACGCCCAACAGAAAATTGTCCGATCAAATTTTTTTTCTCACATTTTATGTAGGTGGATCCATCCAAGCTAGCTCTCTGTTGATTCGGATGATTTCCTATTAAGCGCTGACAGTGAAATCAACCAATGATCTGCACCAGTTACATAACACTGCTGTCAAAACAAAACTCATATCTCCATTTCTGTCCATGTTTTTCAGTTTTATCATAATTTGATAATAACTGTTGTCCTTTACACTGTGTGTAAATTTCATGATGAATGGATGAAAGGAAATGGGCAATTACTCAGGCAGACGTCTGGTTCCATTGACTTACATTAAAACGTAAATTAGGTTTTTTCCTTCTCCTGTAAAGTTACCATTTTGGAGATACAAGGTTTTCTTCTGACACCAGTGATAAGCACAAAATGCCCCTCTAGAGCTTTCTGAAAGTTCTAAATACATTACTGAAAATGAATTCAGGTGGTAGAGTGACCAATGTGTTTGTCACTTGTTAGAAATGGAAAACAGGGCTCTTTTCTGAAAGAGTCACTGTAAAACTGCTAAGAGGTCAAATATGTTAATATGTCTGTTATACACTTCAAATTAAGCATAAAATATGTTTTACAAGATGCACATGAACATTTTTGGCCTAGACTAATCACATACATGTGAACTGCCGTTAGCTTAGTGCTAAAATACTACAAGAATTCCATAGGAGCGCTAACAGAAATCAGCATTATTGTAAAGGTGTTTCTTTCATTGTTTTTGACAGAGCCTGGCTTTAATAGTTTGAAGGGGTGTCTACAAACATTAGCATGTATAGTATGTCTAAGTGGCTGTTTCATGAATTTGGATATTATCCAAAGTAATTTGATGTATGAAAAGGCAGAGTGTAGAGGAGAGAGGCACGTAAAGCATGAATGTGTCCAGCAGCGGCTTTTTTTCCGTTGAAAAACAAGGTTGCAAGGTTTTCTAATGACTCCCACGGAGTGTGTCCATTTCAGTGTTTCTGCAGTAATCAGGAGATTTGTGTTTTTCACTCCATGCTGCCCCCTCTTGGCCTACCAGGGCCTCCACATGGATGTGTTGTAGGTAATAGTAGCCTGTTCCTCTTCAGCTGGAACTGGACTTGATTCTCCATCAGTTTCCTCAGAGTCTGAGCACAGATCTTCACTGGAGGAGGGTGACGATGAGGAGGAATTTGGGGAAAGAGCTGCAGATGCCCCATTTGTTGCTCTGGCTGGGCTCAGTATGGCAGAGGTCATTGATTGGTCAGCCATCAGGTCCAGCAGTGCCTCTGGAAGACTCTCCTCATGTAACGGCATACACTCCAGCAGGTGGTTTAACAGCTCTGCAGCAACCGTGGCGTCGATTCCAGGACAGGTGGACACAAACGTGTGGACCTCATGCATGCACTGGATGTAGCCGGCAGCAAATCGCTCACTGGCCTCGTGACTCACGGTGTTGGCTTCTATAGTTCAAATACACACACACATATATTAGCAGAAGGATCTTAAGACTTATTATTCTGCATCAACTATGAATTATTCAATTACTACAATTAATTGTTTAATAAAGTTTGTGTACATACTGTTAAACTACTTTCAATAAGAACTGACAAAAGGGCAATGCAGGCTGATTGTAATATTTGTAGCTACGCTGTGTAGCCTACACAGTTATCCACATGTATATTTCCGTGCAACCCAGAATCAGAAATCACAATTGTGACTACACAGTTAGAGACACGTGTGTGATGATTTGGGTAAACTTGCATTACTCAGCTACATTAGTCTTGTACCTCCCAATACAGAGTCTGATATACGCCAATATATGGATTTCAAATATATGACACATATATAAGCATAAATAGATTTTTTCCTATATCCAATTTATATTTGTCACAAATGGCCATATTCAAATATAGGACATATATTTCAGCCATATATAGTATAGTTTATGTGCATATATGGCCAGGTCCAGTGCAAAACTAAAGAATCAAATGTCAACAACACACGTTTGATATTTGCAGAGGTTTAAGAAACGAATCACATTTACTCTTGTTACTGTAATTGAGTACAGTTTTCCCTGTAACGATACTTTTTGGGGTAGAATTAAATCATGGTACTTTTACTGTTACTTGAGATCATTTTTAATGAAATACTTTTACTTCGATACTTTATTTTTAGGGGGCGGCACGGTGGCGTGGTGGGTAGCGCTGTCGCCTCACAGCAAGGAGGGCCTGGGTTCGATTCCCTGGCATGGTGGCCGGGTCCTCTCTGTGTGGAGTTTGCATGTTCTCCCCGTGTCTGCGTGGGTTTCCTCCGGGTTCTCCGGTTTCCTCCCACAGTCCAAAGACATGCAGTCAGGCCAATTGGACATGCTAAATTGTACCTAGGTGTGTGAGTGACTGTCTGTGTCTGTGTGTCTGCCCTGCGATGGACTGGCGTCCTGTCCAGGGTTTATCCTGCCTTCCGCCCGAAGACTGCTGGGATAGGCTCCAGCTCCCCCCCCGCGACCCTGACGGAGAAGTGGCTTAGAAAATGGATGGATGGATGGACTTTATTTTTTTTATAACATTACAGTGTAAGAATGAATTATGAGCACATCAGCTCAGAAAACAGTAAGGACAGAATGAGGTTAAATTTAAAAGATTCACCAATTAAAAACAGCAGCTCCAACAGGAAAAACACTACAGAGATGTCCAGTTTAGTAGAGAAGGACAGAGGAGAACTGAACCAGCTCACACGAGGAACAGAATCTGTATTCTTTTAACTTGAACTAAAACAAAAACGGCGTTAATATCAGCGGCCAAACACAAAACTGCCGAGATCTACTTTCGCAGCCAGCCAGTGATGTAGGTGGGTCAGCTCAGAGAAGTGTTCAGGTTGTGAAGCGGAAATACGCAAAAGTAACTAAGTAACTGAAGTAACTAAAGTAGTTTTTTAATGAACTACTCGTTTACTCTTACTCGAGTAATTTTATTTACCAATACTTTTGCTTGTACTTGAGTAAATTATCACTACAGTAATAGTACTTGTACTTGAGTGGGAATTTTCAGTACTCTTAAGTAACAATGGAAAATTGTTGTACTATAATTGTTGTTAGAGTCATAAATGAGCAGTGTGTGGCTGAGGCAGGTCTGTGGGAGAAGGTATGCATGTTTTACCATGAGACTGATGCTGCAGGATGTTCTCCACCCGCTTCACTGTCAGCTCAAGCACTTCTGCGTTCTCCATTTTTGCCTGTAACTGCACAAAAGTTAAGAATTTAGTTTCAGAAATAGGCAACATTTATTGTAAAAAGAAGAAAAAAAAGAAAGTCAGGTCAACTTAAAAGTACTAATCTTAGACTTCAGACCAATGATGACTGGCAGGGTTTGTACTCATGATCTCTTGATAAGTAGGCAGAACAGCAGTTAACTGTGCTGAAATAAATGAATGATTATATAATGCTATATATGGAGTAATAATTGCTACCATTTAAATTATTCATCATTTGCTTAGTGATAACAAGCAATGACAGGAAAGAGAAGAAAGAAAGGAAACAAGAAAGACAAGTAGAGTCGTGAAATTGGCAAAAAAAATAACAAATGAAAGCAACGACAAAAAAGAAAATTATAATTGCAAAGCATTTATTGAGTACGAAATAACATAGCTATAAAAAATAATATGCATAATGTTATTGTGATAACTATTATTACTATTATTAAATAATAATTGCTTTAATGTCTATAATTGATCATTAATATGTGTAGAATTTAAGAAAGAACACATATGTAGCAACTGTACTGATCAAATTTAGTAGCTATTTTAAAGGCCTGTTATTATTAAGTGTTTCCTGGGTTTTGTTTGAAATGTCCTTACTCTGGGAAGTTTAACAAATATGAGCCTCGATGTTGAATCTGCTCCTCCTACCTCTGTCTCTGTGATGAGGTTGCGTAGCTCCTGCAAGCTTTCATTAATTCTCGCCCTCCTCTTCTTCTCCACCAGTGGCTTACGGGTCTGTAGAGGCACCAGGAGTTCAGGTAAGGGTGGTCAGTTTAGATGAATTGCCCATTAAAACCAACATTTTAGCTCCAGTAGAAGTGAGAGAATCTTATATTTTCCTACAGAACTGCAGGAGACGTCTTAGTACATCCAGCCTCAATCAAAAAAATATAAAAAAGTCCAAAAAAATCATAAAATGTTGACTGTATCCTCAGACTGTATCAGTTTCATACGTTTAATGCAATGTTCATAAGGGAGAGTTCATGATGTCCACTTAAACACACTATGTATTATTTAATATGATCACTCTGTTTTATTATTTATTATAAACACTCTCTTTTATTATGTGGAGGTTCTGCAGACTTTAACACACATCCCATGCATCTCATTTACATAAAATGGCTCTATAAAGAACCGCAAAGACTCTTCAGGAAACCAAAAGTGGCTCCTCTGTGGACTTTGCTTTGCTTTATTTTTAACAGTTCTCTCTACCTGGACCAGCTCCTACCTTCCTGTCTCCTCGCGCGTTCGTCTCCTCCTCCAGACTGAATCCACTCCTAAAGGGGGCCATTATGTCACAGGGTGGGGGATGTGGGGGGCTCGAGCAGCCGTAGTTTAGTCCGTGTGTGGGAGTTTGTGTATGTGTGTTCGAGGCTTCAGTGTGGCTATATACTGGCCTATTTGCATGTGAATACGACGCCCTGCTTGCACCAGGCTTCAGCTCCAGCCAATCAGCTCGGACTCTTTTGTCTTGAGACAGTGAGGGTTGAGGGTGGGGGAGAGAGACAGGTGTTCAACACAGAACGAGACAGAGAGAGATACACCAGAGAGCGACAGAGAGAGTCAGACCACATATGTACACACACACACACATATATATATATATATATATATTATATTATCTGTGTGTGTGTGTATGCTTCTCTTCTACTACAGTCATTATTAATATTGACACCTTTAATCAGGATAATGCAGGATAATTAATCAGGATGTGGTCAATGATTCTATAAGTGCTATAATAAAATTGTTTTGAGTTTTATGTATATTATTTATATGTTTTATGTAATATGTATACACGTGTATGTGCCTACACATGCATATGTATATATATATATATATATATATATATAAATGTATGTATGTATGAATGCATGTCTGTATGTGTGCAGTGTTCCTCATTTACACACAGTCAACTTTTGAACAATTAATGAAATTATAAATGCATTATATATATTCATTACATACAAACATCTCTGTATCTCCGTTTCCCATTTTTACTCTTATATATGTTTACATATATTACTTTTGAATTACCATAGCTTGTAACAGTCATTGTGATAAAGCACTGAGAGAGACAGTGAGTGTGAGAGAGAGAGAGAGAGTGGGGGAGAGAGAGAGGGGGGTGCACCACCTTATCTGGCCCCTTCCACACAGATACACACGCGACTGGCGTGAGACTCCCATCCTTCTGCTCTACTTTACAGAATAGCGAGTGAGAGTGTGTGTGTTTTGGGGGGGTGGGGGGGTTGAGGTGTAATGAGGGAGCAGCTGGCATATTCAGCCTGCTTGCCTGTTTGTCCGTGAGTGTGCATGTTATTGTTATCACCATTATCACTAACATCACCGTTACATTACTGTTATAGCTATATAATACATAATGGTTATAGCTCAGCGTTCACCAATCTTACCCACGAAGGGCCGGTGTGGCTGCAGGCTTTCAGTACAACCAAGAAAGTGCACACCACCCAAAACTCACAGCCCAACGGACCAAGCAAGCGGAATCAGTTGTGCTTCTGCTTGATTGAATTGAAACAACCACTCTACACCTTGCTGGATAAGGTTGATGACCCCTGCTACAGACAGACAGGTTGACAGAAAGATCAAAGAATACCATCATTAACATTATCACCATCATCATTACCGTCATTACACTGCAAAAACCAGCTCATCAGTTCAACCTAAAAAAGTGACTGCGTATACTAGTAAAGTAATAAAGTATTTATTTACGTTAAATACAACTTGGTAATTTACTTTTTACTACAAGACGTATTTTTTAGGTTGAATTGATGAGCCATTTTTCCAGTGTACCATCATCGCCATCATCACTGCTGTCATCATAATACAATCAGCATCTTCACCATTATCAACATCAGCGGTATATCATGCCCAGTTGAACACTGTGAATATTATTTCTGTGATTACACTTCAGCCATTTTCATGGTTACACAACACTAATCTCTACGTTCGTTACCATGGTTACATTGTAGTCATTTCCATCACACCCACATTCATGGTTACACCTCACCCATTTTCATGCTAATGCTACACCTATTTCTATGGTTACAGCACATGGCATCCATTCCCATGGTAGCACTCACATTCATTTGGTAATTCTATATCCATTTCCATAGTGACACTTCACCCATATCAATGATTATATTATACCCATTTACATGCTTACACTACACCCAGTTTCACGGTAAGACAACATTTATTACCATGGTTACATAACTTTTTTCAGTGATTATTTCCACGTTGTTTATTTCCACGTTTATTCTACTCTCATTTTCATGGTTACACTACAGATATTTGCATGCTCTCACTACACCCATTTTCAATGTTACACTATATATCGATTTCTTTGGTTACATTGTCCCATTTCTATTGCAACAGCACATTATTTTCCATGGTTACGTTACATTCATTTCTGTACTCACATTACTTATTTTCCGTGCTTATGTAACTTCTATTTCCACGACTGAACTACACCCATTTCCATGGTTGCACTGCACCCATGTCATGCCCCATTACCAGCTGAATGCTATAATTACGAAGATGAAGGAGCGAAACAATTTGGACCTTATAATAAGGCTTTCATGATCTGACCAAATGAAAATGATTATGTCGATGGACTGTCAGGGTTATAAACTGCGCTGTTTCTTCCAAACACATTTATCAGTGGAACTGATCTTATTACCAGTACAAAATAGAAAATGGTGCATTGTATGTGCGCAGCCCTCACTTTGTGTATTTGCAATGTGGTCAGCATGCAAATACGCCCACAAAATAAGCCTTTACGACATTTATTGAGTTATTTACTGATTATAGTGTGAAAATAGATCAGGGCATTAACCACACAGCAAAATCTTAGTGGAGTAATGATGTCCAATTCAGTCATTTGCCTATTTACACAAAGTGGATTATGCACAATAATTAAATACACAAATAAATACAAAATATTTCTTTATTAATAATAGGTTAATAGACTTACATGCAGCATAGAGTTCACAGATTCTACTGTATTAGTCTACCAGCTAATAAACCGCTAGCCATGAACTGTATTATTATTACTATTTAATTAAATAAGTTACAGTGTTAATCAAATAAATAACACACAAGGATTAATAAAAGCCTTCTACAATGCAGGCTACTGTAACTTGACTTCAGACAGGAAGCAATGAGGGTTGAAAAACAGAGAGCTATTCTGGACCAAAGTCACCTCCAACACGCTCACCAACAAGCATATCTATAAGATACATAGCAGAGGAGGGTCTACAGACAGCCTACACACACACACACACACACACACACACAATACACATGCGCAAAGTGTGGTGAAAAAGCTCACACCATTCATGAGTGATATGCTTGTATACAAGGTCGGCATTATAGCCTCATAATGTAGCCACATGCATAAAGAGCATAACACACAGACACAGTGTCATACAGGAGCATACAGTCTTGTGTAATTATATGTATGTATACAGTGCATGCATGTAATTGCATGAACGCAAGATCATGCAATGCATACATACATCATATATATATATATATATATATATATATATATATATATATATATATATATATATATATATATATATGCAAAACAATCCTGTACTGGACACTGAAAGCAGTGTAGGCAATATATCTATTCCTCACTACAAGGTTGTGATGAGATTATTCAACCTATTTGTAGACATTTTCACTTGTTTTAAAAGGCAACCTGAAATCAAAATTGACCTTTTTTACCTTTTAGTTCATGCCCCTGATAGGGCTGTTACAATTACTTCATAAAAAATAATTACTCGATTAAAAAATAATCAATAAGATACACATTCTCGATTAATTGGCTTAGTGATTACAATGTGAAAATCGTCACCAGCTGCCATCAAGCCTATTCAAGCCTGCACCACTGAAGGAGAGGACACCCACACCAGCAGGATCTCACAGATGTTCATATGTGTATGTCTGTAGTGGCAGAGTAATGTATATGGAGTAAAATCAAATGTTTGCTATTATAAAATGTATGTAAATTTTGTCAATTAATCATCAAAATAATCACTAGATTATTTGATTATTGGCAAATAATATTACTTGATAATGCAGTGTGACTGATATCATAATTGACAGCTCTAAACTAGAAATTATCACATCATATAAGTAAAAAAGATAAGTTGCCTACACTTAAGATGTTTTCACTTGCCAAGATACCATTTTTTGCAGTGCACATACAGTTTCCACACATAAATGTTCACCAGGGCCTCCACATCTCCAGAGCCGTCAGCTGTGGGCTCTCAGTTTGTTGAGGCCGACTCATAGGAGATCCGCTGCTAACCATTTCAGGAGAAGCAGGGCATGACCTCTGACCATTTACCCCGCTGCCATGGTAACAAACATGGTCATCATGGTCAGTGAGGCTGGGTTTGGGTCTCCTGGAGCATTCGGCCGCCGATCTGGGCAGCGACTTGAGCAGGTGGTTGAGAAGCCGCGAGCCGAGTGTTTTGTCCATCCAGTTGCAGGACAGCAGCATGTTGTGAACTTCATGCATGCACTGGATGTAGCCGGTGCTGTACCTCTGCTGGGCCTCCGAGTCCAACATCGGCTCTGTTTGGAGACATTAAGCACAGAACAGACCTACAATTAATGCTTTGCTTCAACAAATCAGTTTTTAAAACTCTCCTAACTCTATAATGGGTGATTTTGGTGTTGCAATGTAAACATTCTGGACAAAGCATGACTAAGATTAAGACTTTTCTTCAAATCATTCTTCGTATATATGCTGAATAAAGTAATCCACTGAATTTACTTGATTCAAATGTTTATGTAATTTTAACATGATTCAAGTTTATAATGTGTACAACAATCACTTCAAGAGACATTAAGGAAAAAACAGAGGTATGATTAATGTTCTTCCTCCACAAACCACATTTTAAAGCTCTTCTATAATGTATATCCAAATGTCGCTGCTGTCGGAAGAAAACCTCGTATCTCCATTTTTGTCATTTGTCAGTTTTTGACATAATTTCAAAGGACCTGTTGCCCTTTACCTTGTGTGTATGTATATATGACTTGGAAAGACGTTTGGTTCCATTGACTTGCATTAAAACTACGGTATGTTTTTTCTTTCTCCTGTAAAGTTAACAGCAACGTACTCATCAAACACTACGACTCTCACAGCTACATATTAGTTCCAAAGCAGTTAACAAAGTATGTAGTTGCTGAATAAAAGGTCTGAAGATTAATAACAGCAAAGATTCAATTGGGTAGTAACATTTCTTGAACATCAGCTTTTTTCAGACACAACAGGCTTGTGCTTTTTAATGCCACATGCTGGCAGCTGATTGAAACTGCAAGGCCAACTTCAGTTCCTGCTGTTGCTCAAAGGAGTGTTTCCCTGAAAAATTAAACGTACACAGATTTCCACTTATACAAAATATAGTCAATCAGTGAAGATACATTTGTTGTATAAGATTTGCTTCTTTTTATTTTGACACTGGAGCTATTAGGCTAATGTGGCTAAAAACATGACGGAAACATTATTTCACTGGAGAAGCTCTTAGGCTGGCCTGGTGGCTGCACTGACCTAAAATGTGTCCATTTCACTTTCCAGTAAACCATTTCTTTACCTACTCTCACTGGAACTTACACTGGTCAGCCATAACATTGAAACCACCTCCTTGTTTCTGCTCTCACTGTCCATCTTTTAAGCTCCACTGACCGTATAGCTCCACTCTGTAGTTCTACAGTTACAGACTGTAGTCCATCTGTTTCTCTGATACTCTGTTACCCTGTTCTTCAGTGGTCAGGACCCCCTGGACCCTCACAGAGCAAGTACTATTTGGGTGGTGGGTCATTCTCAGCACTGCAGTGACAATGCATGTGGTGGTGGTGTGTTGTTAGTGTGTGTTGTGCTGGTGCTAGTGGATCAGACACAGCAGTGCTCCTGGAGTGTTTTACTGCAGCGCTGACAATGATCCACCACCCAAATAGTACCTGCTCTGTGAGGGTCCATGGGGGTCCTGACCACTGAAGAACAGGGTAAAAGAGGGCTAACCAAGTATGGTACATATATCTAGATACAAGGAGGTGGTTTTATTGTTACGGCTGATCAGTGCATATGAAATAACGAATGGTAGCATGCGGGGCAGTCATGGGCTGGAGGTCAGGGAGCCAGCCTCATGACCAGAAGGTCACTGGTTTGATCCCCAAAGCCGACAGCACATGACTGAGGTGTCCTTGAGCAAAGACACCTAACCCACAACTGCTCCCCAGGGATTGGGCTGCCCACCGCTCTGGGCAAGTGTGCTCACTGTCCCCTAGTGTGTGTGTGTGTGTGTGTGTGTGTTCACTAGAGTGTATGTGGTGTTTCACTTCATGGATGGGTTAAATGCAGAGTTGAAATTTCTCCGTTGTGGGACTAATAAGGGTCACTTAAACTAAAAACCCTGAAGAAGTATTTCAAACACTCACCATTAACTTTACTGCTCTGGATGTTCTGTAGGTGTTTAACAGTCATCTCCAGAATGTCCGCTTTTTCCAGCTTGGACTGCTGCTTATAGGGGCAGAAGTTTAAGTTAGTTTTAAAAAGAATCTCAGGGATGTGAGTTTAATGACCAACTTAAAACTGTTAAATAGAACTTACATCAAGTCTAAACGCCCCAACTACTGTCTCTCTGAGCTGATCCAAGCAGTGGTTTATTCTTTCCCGTCGTTTTCTCTCTATTAGTGGCTTCCTCAGCTGAACAAACACAAATGGGAGCCAAAACACAGAAGTCAGAGACTCTCTTCATCTCACAAACACCCGAGGAAGCTGGAGCTCCACTCTATTATCATGAAGCCAAAGTTGGCTTCTTATCTGCCGGCTTCTTTTGTAAATAGTCTGTTCCACCTTAAAGGGTTGGATGTCCCACTGTACAGTGTGTCTGTAGGCAGCTAACGCTTTACATAAAATGATAGGTAAGAAAATTATAGTCTATATAACCTGATAATCTGCCTAAATCAGCTCGGGAGTTATTAATAATATAAACTATGATAAGCTGCCCATATCCCTTGAGATCACAAGATAATTACTGTATTATCTCAAAATTACAACTTCGCAATCTTAAGATCACAAGACAGTGAACTCTTTGTCTGAACTTAACTCTAACATAACTCTAACATAACTCTAACATAACACTAACATAACTCTAACATAACTCTAACATAACACTAACATAATACTAACATAACTCTAACATAACTCTAACATAACGCTAACATAAAACTAACATAACACTAACATAACACTAACGTAACTCTAACATAACTCTAACATAACACTAACATAACTCTAACATAACACTAACATAACACTAACATAATACTAACATAACTCTAACATAACTCTAACATAACACTAACATAATACTAACATAACTCTAACATAACACTAACATAACTCTAACATAACTCTAACATAACACTAACATAACTCTAACATAACTCTAACATAACTTTTCTTGAGAGCACAAATTAACTTGTTTTCTAAAGATAACAATTGAGTTATCTTGAGATCGCAAAACCACGTGTTATCTGAAGATTGCAATTGTGTTTTCCTCAGAAGGCAAGACACTTAACTCATTATCTAAAATTAACTTTGGTATCTTGAGATCACAAGATAATTAGCTCGTTCTCTCAAGATAGTCATCCAGTTATAACTACGTCACGGCCTCTCTGTAGGACCAACACCCAAAACACAATAAAGTGCTCAAACGCGGAGTTACTGCGCTGTAGTAAGGAGTACTACAAACTCTAACATAACTCTAACATAACTCTAACATAACACTAACATAACTCTAACATAACTCTAACATAACACTAACATAACACTAACATAACTCTAACATAACACTAACATAACTCTAACATAACACTAACATAACACTAACATAACACTAACAACTCTAACATAAGTCTAACATAACACTAACATAACACTAACATAACTCTAACATAACACTAACATAACACTAACATAACACTAACATAACACTAACAACTCTAACATAAGTCTAACATAACACTAACATAACACTAACATAACTCTAACATAACACTAACATAACTCTAACATAACACTAACATAACTCTAACATAACTCTAACATAACACTAACATAATACTAACATAACTCTAACATAACACTAACATAACTCTAACATAATACTAACATAACTCTAACATAACACTAACATAACTCTAACATAACTCTAACATAACACTAACATAACTCTAACATAACTCTAACATAACTTTTCTTGAGAGCACAAATTAACTTGTTTTCTAAAGATAACAATTGAGTTATCTTGAGATCGCAAAACCACGTGTTATCTGAAGATTGCAATTGTGTTTTCCTCAGAAGGCGAGACACTTAACTCATTATCTAAAATTAACTTTGGTATCTTGAGATCACAAGATAATTAGCTCGTTCTCTCAAGATAGTCATCCAGTTATAACTACGTCACGGCCTCTCTGTAGGACCAACACCCAAAACACAATAAAGCGCTCAAACGCGGAGTTACTGCGCTGTAGTAAGGATGTGCGCGTGCGCAGGAGGACCATTTGATGGTATGGGGCCCTTAAGGCGGCCGGCGCGCGGTTTAAGGTGGAACGGAAATGTCGGCCGAACCGAACACGAAGCTTCAGCCTCGCCATCCTACCTTCCTCTCCTCCTTCGCGCTCGCGCTGGGTCGCCCCGCTGTCATTTCCCGCGGGTTTCTTAATTGCTCTGTTGAGTTTTGAGGTGCTCACGTTTTGACGCCCGAGTCCTCTCTGCAGCGCGTGAGCCGCTCTGTCTCTCACTTATAGAATTCGCGCGGATTTGCATTTGAATGCGCGGTGCGAGGGGCTAGAGGCGCGCGCACACATGCAATCACTCACAACTGACAGGTCACCGCCTCTATTGAAGCACACACACACACACACACACTCAGATACACGCACACACACACACACACACACACGCACACACACAAACACACACACACACACACACACACTCAAACACACACACACACACTCAAATACACACACACACACACACACACACACACACACTCAAACACACACACACACACACGGGCTCAAAGACAGGCGGCAGATGTCCAGTCTGGAACTATTTCTCTTCCCTCAGAAGAGGGAGTCACGTGGCACCCAGAAACGGCGCCAAGAGCAAACAAAAGTGAACAGCTTTCACGAGGCCCCGAGGTACAGTCTTACACGATCCGTACTTTAGTATGTTTGGTGTATCTGTACTGAAGTTTCTCCGTTCTGGGCGACTTTTTCCTTTCACTCCACTACATTTCAGAGTCTAATATCCGACTTTTCCCTCCTACATTTTGAGAAATCTGTCGTTCCTTTTGATTTCTGTGTGTATAAAAACGTAACATGTCAAAACGAAAGAAGCGCAAAGCCAGAGCACCAATCAGGGCCCAGCGGTCACTTTGTTTAGAGCTGTTTTTTTTACCCCCTGATGGAAACTGTTTACCTTCAGTGTTTTGAGCTTATGATCATTTTAATAGACGTCAGCATCACTAATCAATGACGTTCTATTAAAAGACTGGTTTACCAAGAGAGACACTGGAGGACTTTCACCTGAAATGAGTTCATGAAGCCAGTCTGGTTATAAAAATGATAACAGGACACCAGAGCCAGAATTACTCTTTTAGTACTTTTACTTTGTACTTAAGTACATTTGAAGGTAAATACTTTAGTACTTTTACTCAAGTGGAGGTCTAGAGTAAGGACTTTTACTTTTACTGGAGGAATATTTTACCTACTTTAACTCAAGTACAGGGTTTGTATACTTTGTCCACCACTGTCCCTAAGGAACTTCTCTCTAGTAGCTCTTTTTAAAGAACCATTTTTGTAAATGAGATGGAAGAAGGTGAAGTGTGAACATCAGTTCAGTTCCACATAAGGTAGAGGTTCTATAGCAGTCACAGTTCTTCCCCAGAACCATATATACAAGGGAAGAATATTAGCCTTGTAAGACCTGATAATTAATTTTTGTCCTCTGTGTTGGACACAAAGGACATTTCAAAATCTATATATACTATATACAGTAGCCATGTTTACATGCAGCCTAATAATCTGTAAATCCGACTAATAGCTCAATAGGTATAGAATACGTCTATGTATACACTTCAGTCAGAATAGTCTAGTCTGATTGAGGCCATTCGGAATACAATCTCTATCTGATTGAATGAGGTGGGTAATCCTGTAAATAATCAGTTAAATAGAAGAATAATATCCATGTGAACGCTTCTATCCTATTCCATTCCCTATCGGAACGCTTATGTACATTCTGCGCATGTGCGTCATGTCATAGCGGAAACAGAGAACTCATAAACGGCTCTAGCATAAGTTTATAACATGGAGGGTGCAGAAACGGGTCTGCAGAGGAGACGAAGTTCATGCTCTGATCTTTAAAAGACGGCGGTGGGACGGACGTCCAGCTTAAGTGTCTCAGAGCACGACGTCTTCCTCCCGGCCTTCTTTAATAAGGACATGTGAAGGACGTTTTCCTGAGTCTAACGTCATTTTAAAGCAGTTAAAAACACAAGCACTGCTCACTGCTGCTCATCTCACTCTGACTGGATCTCGCGTGATGTTCACTGTCATGGTAACGTCTACTCTAAGTGGTTTTCCATCCATCCATGTGTGTCATTTTGGATCGGATTACTTGTAGTGAGCATGTAATTGAAGATTCTCCATCAGATTGTTTAATAGTGAGCATAAACACCTCAGTCTTAGTCTGTAATCGTAATGTGTTTAATCGGATTGGCAAAAATCATTGCAAGCTCATCGGACAAAAACGCACCTAATAGCGTGTAATACCTCTACAAGCATGGATAATACCCACGATTCTGGGACAGGACTGGACATGCTTATAGATGTAGGCGACATCGATGTTCAGCAAATATTGCATCAGAGAATTGTGCAGCAACAGATGGGCTACCATCTATAAATGTACACCCATATGCTGGAACTATGAAGTAGGTGGAGCCCATAAAGTGGTCAGTAAGAGAAAGTACAAGGTATATACACACACAGACTGCTCACTTTATTAGGTACACTAACATTTTACCCAGTTCAGCAATGCTCAGGACCCCGATAGGACCACCACAGAGCAGGTATTATTCAGGTGGTGGATCATTCTCAGCACTGACACACACACACACACACACACACACACACACAAAAAAAAAACTTTTGTATGATCAAATGGTTCGTTGCTTAGTGAAATGGTTCTTCAGATTTATGGAAAAAGTGCTGTAGATGGTTCAATGTAGCACCTTTTTCTACATCAAGATTTCTACATAGCACCAAAAAGGGTTCTACTATTATAACACCTTAAAGGGTGCAGCACTTACATTCCAGCACCTAGGGCACCACTTCAGGTGGAATGGAAAAATTCAAGCAAGAAGCTGGCGAATGAGAAACTGGCTTCAGCCTCATAAAAAAGCTAAAAGTTGAGAGAAACTTCTGTGGAATAGCTTCCTACCAGAGATGCGAGAAAAGTGAATGCGTTTTTGTTTATATTTTTAGCCAATACTAGTACATTAACACATCCTGAGACAAGTTAACAGCCAAGATGGAAAAACATTATTTCAGTAAAAATGGACATAAAATGTGGCTCCAAAGCTCGTTTGATATTTGTTAAAAGGAAAAATTGGCTCTTCTTAACATCTGGGTTGCGACACCTGTACTACAGTGATGGCTTTCTCCCAAAATTGGTCCCACTCGATGGAAATCAAAACATGATTGGATGATGATTCCACTGTTCATTTCAAGAATATTCAACTGAATAATAAAATGACTACTACAATGCTTTGAGTTTAAATACATAATACATGGTGATTCTACTAAACAAAAATAAACTACAGACATGTACTTGTTATTTCAGAGAAAGCATTAGGACTTCTCTGAGGGCCCAGAAGGCCTTGAGGGTTCCCTACTTTCTCTTTTGCCGTTTTTTCTTATATTTAAAAACAGCAGCTGTCCTTTATATTGTCTTTTTCATGATGCATGAATAATATGCAAAAGAAATGTTCGAAAATCATCTCATTAATCTGATGTACTTTAAACGCAACAAGGTTTTTTAGTGTCCTATAAAGTAAAATGAAACATAGTGGTTTGTTAAGTGTGATCTGGATGAGCAGTCGTGAAAACGGTCTATAACAGTCACATGTCCTCAGTCTTTACTACGTCGTTTTTCTTTCTGTGAAACTTTCCGTCTGTTTTAGATGCTTGTTGTGTAAAAGTTGACATCTGCAGTCAGCCCCCCCCACCAGCCACACACCCACACACCCACACACCCACACACACACACACACACCCCCAAACACCCACACACACAACCCCTGCAATTCTTCCTACATCAGACAGCAAGTGCGAGCAGATGTCGGAGGGGCAGATGGAGACCCCCCCTGTCCGTCCGGCTGGAGAGGCACGCGAGTGTCCGGACGTGGGAATTTTGCCTGGACAAAAGCGTGCGCTGATCCGTGGCTAATTAGCGTGAAAAAAGAGAGAGTGTGACCTCATGCCTGGAGAGGGGATGGAGGGGCAGGAGGAAGTGTCCAGTGTAGCAGGCAGCAGGTGTGTGTGTGTGTGTGTGTGTGTGTGTGTGTAGGGGGGTGTTGTTTAAGTGTTTGGGGTTGTTGTTGCTGTGAAAGTACTTACAAGTGTGTGTGCATGTATTTGTGTATTTTTGTATATTTTAAAGATAAAAAATGTCTAAAATGACTTTTTTTTAATAAAATGAAATGACAATTTTCAAGATTTTGACTTTGTAAACTACTTTTTAGACATGTTAGAGTTAAGCTTAGAATTCATTAAATATAGGATATATATAGTGGCATACACACACACACACACACACACACACATACATATATATATATATATATATATATATATATAATTTCAAAATCTCTACATGTAAAAGACAAGGCCAAAAACCAAAACTGAATACCTGTGACTTTCGACCTCTTGCATTTAAAGGCAGAATTGTTCTGTGATGGAGATATATCAATATATACAGCACTGTGCGAAAGTCTTGGCACCTAAGATACATTTTCAAAATCTATTTATTTGTGTAGTTTGTGTTTATTTGCTGAGAAAAGTGTTAATATTTGAATAAACAAGATAGATAGATAGATAGATAGATAGATAGATAGATAGATAGATAGATAGATAGATAGATAGATAGATAAACAGTGATTTTCTGGATGTCAGTGTGTTTGTTTACCCATCTCCAAGCCTCTCCTCGAGGAAGCCCAGTATTATATGTAGTTAAAAAGCAGCTCCTGGTTTGACCAATCAGTGCTCAGTAAATTGAGCTCATGATGTAATCGATGATATTAACGAGTCTCTGTGGCGGCTGTGAAGGTGTCCAGGAATTTTTTTCTGTTTATCTGAATTATGAATACGACTTTATTCTGATGTATACTGTGATAAACTCACTGCTGAGGTCAACTGTTTAAACATTTGCTTAGATGCCTAAAACTTTCGCACAGTACTACAGGTTCAGGAATACGCTGACAACATGTTGTTAATAAGGACCATTTGCGCTGAATCCACAAGTTGAGACTGTACTATGCACTGCCAGATGGCAACATCCACCAGAAACGGCCACGACTTCTCTGGGTTCAAACAAATCAGATCAAACAGCCTGATGCTCAGTGGAAACGTGCTGTGGTCAAACAAGTCAACCATTCAGACCTGAATGGAAGAACATCTGGCTGCTGGAAAACCGCAGCTCTGAAACAGCAAAAGAGGATGAAGCTGATCTTTTGGTTGCTGATGTTAGTGTTAAGTGTTGAGTTTATGTGGAGCACAGCAACATTTACACACACCACACACACATACACACACTTCAGTGTGTGAGTTAGAGCAGGTGTGTGTGTGTGTGTGTGTTTGTTAGGGGTGAATAAGTGGCAGGTGCTCTTTTGGAAATGAGTCATTTGTGGCAGTTGTCACAGTGACTGACTGGTTCAATACTCTACAGTTTAGCTATAGTAAAATCAGTACTGTTCTCAGAGACAGTTCTCAGATACTGCTCTGAAAACAGTACGCAGTTTATAAGTAGCCCGAACAAGAAAAGTCAAACAGAAAAAGCTGTTCCGATGCCCTCCACCATTTCGTCATGCTACAGGCCACCATCTGGTCACCAGTGGGAGAGATTCAGATTGACCGCGTGTGAACAACACAAGCAGCCTTCAGGGAGATTTGCAGTGTGGAGATACAAACAGGTGGATAAATTTGTACAAATTCAAATATTAGGACATGATAATAAAGCTGGGAGCAACATCAAAGGATCAATAAGCCATAGGTCTATCTGTAAATGTAATTATTTTATGCAAATTTTACATTTAAAATAATGTTGCATTGGAAAGAAAATATTCTGTACGGTACTACAGCACAAAAATGCCATATCTGTGCACTGTGTTTAGTATTTTAGATTACAGTCTTTTATGACTGCTAACATCCTTTTGTCCCTCTCTAAACACAGTAAACGCAACATCGGTCTTTAGTGGGCTATACCATTAATTCAATTCATGTTGTTTTTACATAAAATGCAGTCATTTAACATGTTTCTACAATGCTTACATTTTCTGTACACACAAGGCCACCCAATTACAAAATTCTGGATCTTTCTTGTCTTATTTACAAATGCTTCACACAGCATGTCGAAAATGATTCTTTAATACCACTGAAAAAAATACATACTTTGGTGGTCAAGAGACTCATTAACTGGATGACTGACTCACTAAGTGACTTAATGAGTAATGGCTGTCTTACTGAACAACTGACTCACTGACAGAGTGACTGACTCATTAACTGACTGACTGACTCACTAATAAAAGACTTACTAAATGAAGTGTCTTACTGACTGGTTTACTGACTGAATGACTGGTTCACAGATTGACTTACTGACTGCATGACTGACATGGGCTGAATGACTGTCTGTATAACTGGCTGGCTCACTGACTGAATGACTGGCTCATTGATTGAATGACTAACAGTCAGTAATTCATTGAATTCATTGAACTCAGAATTATTTACTGATGAAAACTGTTGATTTTTTGTCTGACTGCATGTGAAAGTTTCAGTGACTGAAAAACTGGCTTAATAAAGGACTTACTGACTTAATGAATGGCTCATTAACAAACTTACTGACTGGCTAACTGAATGAGTGAGTGACTGACTGGCTTACTGAATGAGTGAGTAATTGGCTCCTGAACTGAATGACTGATGTATTCACTTAATACCTGACTTACTGAATAAGTGTCTTACTCACTGGCTGAATAACTTACTGAATGGCTGGCTCAGTGGCTTAATAACTGACTGAATGGCTGAGTCACTAGCTGAATGGATGACTGACTAACTGACCGACTCACTGACTGAATAACTCATTTACTGAATGACTGGCTCACTAACTGACTGAATGACTGACTCAGTGAACAATTTACTGAATGATGGACACTGACGTTACTGATTTACTGGCTTACTAGATCACTGACTGAACGACTTACTGACTTGGCTCAGTGAATCTTTCACTGAATGCTGGACACTGAAGTTACTGATTCACTGGCTGACTGAATCACTAACTGAATGAATGACTCAGTGAATAATTTACTGAATGATGGACACTGACGTTACTGATTCACTGGCTGACTGAATCACTAACTGAATGAATGACAGTGAAACATTTACTGAATGATGGACACTGACATTACCGATTCACTGGCTGACTGGATCACTTGACCAATTGAATGACACATTTACTGAATGACTCACTGCTTTAATGCAAAAGTTATTTTGTGCCATTAGGGGGCTCCATGTAAAAGACCAAGCTAAGCCTAATCTGCATGTTCTGGCTGTGGGTTGTGATATGGTATATGAGCAGAAAGACTTAAGAAGCAATTACCTCTGCGTAAAACAAGTTCATGTGTAAAGAGACTTCTTGGTCTGCTATTATTGCTATTGTCCAGCCAGCAGGTGGCAGTAACACACAGCTCAGTGCACAGTGTTACTGATCATGATCGTGATCGGCCTGATCATGATGTGAAGGAACATTCACCAGGGACAGTGCAGGTATGTAGGACAGAACAGGCAAGGAAATGATGACAGGGTTTAGACTTTGATAAGGCACAATTATTTACTGCAAAATACCAAAACTCTTTCATCAGATCACAAAAAGCCTAAGCTATAGATTAGCGTTTGAATGTGAAATACCAGTTTAATATGAGCTACAAATGGCAAAAAAGAAAATATTCATCCAAAAGCACTACTGTTTGGAATGGTCTAAACAAAAAAAGCAGCAAATTAAAGACCAAAAAGGCAGCTTGATAAGACGAACGCAGGAAAGTGACAATACCCTGGTTTATCATTACCACAATCATAAACCTACTATTTAAAAATGTGTTGTACGTTCTAACAAGAGCAGAATTGCTCATTGAAAGCATTTTTCAAAATAGGGTGGTAGATACAAGTGATATAAACTGATACTGTAGAGCGACTACAGTAACCAGTTTAAGTTTACAGTAATAATACGTCTCAAGGCACACTGGAAATCAGGCTGAGGACAAAAACATGTGAACATGAACATAAACACTTGATTGAATTGTTCAATGGGGCTGCAGAACCCTAATCTTGTAGTGCTCCATCACAAACAATTGGCATCAATTAGTAGATCTATTCATGCTCCGCCCACAAACCCCTTTCAGTTACTTAGTGAAATCTCCATAGAAAAGCATTGCCAACAGAAAGCCTAAGAAAACAATGCCCAATGCCAAGTGTTGACTAGAGGGGTATAAAGCCCCCAGCACTGGACTATGGAGCTTCTGTGTTCTCTGGAGTGAGGGAGCTCCTTCCAAAAACTTTGGGACAGGTTTGACAGTTCTCTGACATAGAACAGTGGACTTGTGTCAAGCTGAGCTGAAATAAAATCTGTTTATTTTCACCGCACACATCCTGCTCACTTGGTAATGGCATCTTCTCAAACCTGTGATAAGCTTAAACTTTTATCTACAAGCAAAGCATTAAAAACTGAGACATTTCTACTACAGAATCCACAGCAAATCCACAGTGAATGAGCAGCTTTAGTATAGTAGAGGCCAAAGCCTGCTTCAAACACACCTCAGTGAGTGTAAAATTTACCAAAAGTTTGAGGAAATCACAGTATAAAATCATTTTACACTGAAAAAATGGTAAATTTATCTCAATATAGTGGCAGATAATACTGCTGGTTATAAATGAGCTTGAATCCAGACAAAATATCTTCTAGTACAGTGAGATAATTTTACTCAATATACAAGTAAAAATGTCTAGAAATAATCTAGACAATCTCATACTAAGTGCAAAACAGTAAATGTTCGGTATATCGGCTGGATTTAACATCATTTCACTTGACAAGATACTATTTTTCGCCATCATTATTATTATTATTTTAAATAAAGAATAATTTAAGTTATAAATTTAAAAATAAAAAAGAAGCATACTGTGGCATGCATGGAAAATGTTTACAAGTGTTTTTTTTTTCTTCATTCAAAATAAATAAATGTGTTTCTCTATTTTCTCTCTGAACACAAACAGCAGCACCCATGTTGGCACCATAAACAAGACAAGCTTTCCACAGGCGTTAAATGGCTTACAGCCTTAATACATCAGAGTAGGTGCTTCATTGCAATGATCTCCTCACAGGACTCTGTGCTTTCGGAGGTGAAACTACTATAAATACAAGTGTCATGAGGCAAGTAATCCTAAAATCGGGTTTGCAGTGGTGCAAAATGTTGGTAAATCTACCCCTTACAGTTTGTACAGGAGCTTGTCCAACCTCACAACAATCAATAGGAAAGAACACATCTGTGGGCGGAGCTTGGATAGATCCATTGAGAACGTCACTGACACCACAGTATAAGACCAGAGGATCCTGAACGGGTGAAGTCTAAGGCTGAAACACTATTAATCTCAGAAAAGACCGACTGACTCTCACACTTACTTTTCACCCTTCGATTACAGACACCTGTATCATTCTGCATTAAACCGATTCTCGCTCCTTTCTCATCATTTATCTGTCTGCCGACTTCTGTCTCTTCTTCTCTCTGTCTCTTTCACTAGTGACGGTACTTTTCTATTTCTTACTTTGAACTGGTCTGTCTGGCTCCTTTTCTCTTTCCACCTCTCTCTCTTTCTCTCTCTCTCCCTCTTATCCCAATTAAATTCAGTCAGTTTCAATGGCACGACCATCCCAGAGCCTCACTGGAGTAACTCTTTGTCTCAGCTCCAGTGTAAAGTTCTGTTTTCTCTGCGTTCAGAGTTTGGGTTCTCTGTGCTGTGTTGTTAGATCAGGATCTCCACCAGGTCAGAGTCCGGCAGCCTGATCTTCTGCCCCGAAGCAGGTAGAGCTGGACACTCTGGAGGCTTTGACTGAGTGGGCAGAGAATCTGGAGACACACACAGAAACACAGAAATGAGTGAACCACTGCAAATACTGCATTTAGTCTTTAAACAAAGGACTGCATGTTTATGAATAAAGTCTAAGTTATCAATTGTTCAGGAGAAATTTATGAAGAGAATCTGCACTCTCAGAAATAAAGGTACTAGACTGTCACTCTCATCACTGGGGTGGAACCCTGAAGGGAACATCTCAGTACCTTTAATCAGGGAACATAACGGAACCATAATCCACTGAGATGATCTGTTCTAAGCTGTCCTGACTCCACACACGCCGCCTCGCCTCCAGGCTTTTATTCTACTGTTCTGTTTTAAAATATTCAGTTATGAAAAGGTACAAATACCAACTTTTCACCTGGAGAACCTGATTTAAGGTTCAAAACCTTTGAGGGAACATTTATACTGTTTGTACCTTGATGAATGAAAAATGTACCATTTTTAACAGTGTGCGCAAAATTTCCAAATAAAGAATCTGCTGTTATTCTCTGAACAATGGACTGACCACCCCAGGATCCAGACCTCATCATCACAATCAATGGGATTACTCATATCATGATGTGCAGAAAGTACAACAAACTTCTAAAACTGAACTTTGGAGGTGGAGGTGCACAAAAATATCCCTGCAGATCTCTGCAAAGAGTAGACACCTGTAACGGGGAGCGAGGAGGCGGACGCTTATGCGGAGATAAGCAATGTTTATTATGGGCAAATCCAGGGTCATCGTCTAAACGGTCCAGGGCTGTAGAGCCAACACGGATTGATCGGGGGACAGACATGACAAACAGCATGAAGACCAATACATCCAACAAAGACCAGCAAACACAGGGCGTAAATACACAGGGTAAACGAGGCACAGGCGGGAAACAGGTGGAGACATTCAGGGGCGGAGTCACAAAACAAGGTGCTGGACTAGGATCAAATCACACGCACATGGCCCGGACTGGGAGGGGCCAATCGTGACAACACTAAACACTGAACAATGTCATATTGCATCAGCTGTTGAGGCTTCTGTGTAATTTTTACTCCTTTGCGTCATTTTAAAATTTCAATTATTGTACTTTCATAATGTTAAATGCTCTAATAAACTTAAATTGAACACATTTATGTTAACATGAATCAATGCTAATTGGTGGTGTATAAGCTTCCATGTGCTAGTTGAAACCTTAGCTTCAACACGTGGTTACAGTACGAGAAGGGAGGGACTTTACGAGGGAAGTCTGAGAACTTGGACTGGAGTTCTGGTTGTCTTCTGCTTTGAGCTAGAGGTAGGACTGACAGCTAAGAACAGAGAGGAGATTGGGGCTGGTGGGGTGCGAATACTTTGTCACAGGAAGCAGATTAGAGAGGTGGAGATGGAAATGTATATGGAGGAAGAGCTTCAGGTGTTGATCTCTTCCCAAGCTTCAGTTATTTCCTAACTATAAATGACATGTTCACTACATTAGCCTCGCGGTTCCATCCAGTAAAATTAAAGAAGACTTCAGAAACCAAACGGTCTTGGACGATGAACCATGGGGGAACATTTGGAGCTAATCCATTGCTTTAATACGCCGTAGATCAGAAGCTAAAGGGAATGTGCTCTTCCTCTGTCTCTCATTCCTCACCTGTCTTCCCTGACTTGGCTCGGCCTGTAGGGGGCATGGCTCTGAGGATTTCATGGCTCCGCCCAGTTTGAGTGCTGCTGTCTCTGCTGGCTGATTTCGAATGGAGGGAGAGCAGAGGAGTGGAGGGCAGAGAGGAGGAAAGCGGAGGGGGCAACGGAGGGAGGGTGGAGGGGAGGAGTGGCAGAGGAACAAGAGAGAGGGAGACAGCAGGACGAGAGAGGGAGAGCGGAGGATGAAGGCAGAGGGAACGAGGGAACAAGGGAGGAGGAGAAAGAAGGTGGGAGGGAAGATGAGAGAGAGGGAGCAAGGGATGAAGACAGGGAGGGAGGGAGAGATGACAGTGAGGCAGAGAAAGAAGGGATGGCAGAAGGAAGATGCTCCATGCTTTCTTTTCCCAGCAGCACACCTGCAAATGAATTATTGCAATAATTACAATGACGTCGATGGTAGGAGGCAAATATTCTGTAAGAATAAGAAAAGCTCAAAATATGTTCTGGTTTAATGAGTGAATGAAAAAAAAAATGTTATTTTTGTTATTACAGCTTTCATCATTATTAAAATGATTATTTATTGTTAATTTGCTTCTTTTGTATAGTTCCTAAAATATTATATATTTATTTTATTTATTTATTTATTTTTTTTTTTCTGTTTTCGAATGTGTTCGTGTACTTACTAGCACTCCCCTTCCAGCTTTGCAGTTCTCCTCTCTCTGTGTGTGATGTTTGGCGAGAGTGGAGACCTGTTGCTATAGTGATGGAGGGTGTGGAGCGGGCTGGACGTAAGGGGACGGAGTCTCTCCGGGAACGCTGCTGCAGGACTTTAATCATTGCATCCTTCTCTAAAAGTTGAGCATGGAGATCCTTCATCCTACACAAACACACACCCACACACCCACACACACACACAGGAGGGAACAAAATGAAACGTGAGCACTGCATTTAAATGTAAGGCAGAAAAATGTGTTCCCGGCGGGGGGGGGGGGGTCCTGTGTTTACACACTACAGGCCAAAAGTTTAGAAGAACATCTAACTTTCTACAAGTATGCATGAACATTTTTATTCTTTCTCAAACTAACAGTAAAACAGTCATAAGCCACAGTAAATTATGCTTTGTTGTTTTAACACCTAAATATGGCATTTTTCTGCTAATTTTAGTGCAGAGTTTTTATAATTTGATATATTGAAAAAAAATGTAATTTTATATGTAAAATATAAAATGTGACAACTTTTGCATAGGCCACATTTCATTTTCCTAATATGTTTCATTCAGCAAATAAACAGTAATTGTGCATAAAAAGTGTGTCTCTGAACAGGATGTGTGCTTAGATACTTATGTTATTTTCCCAGAAGTACCAAAGTTTTTGCATATAACTGAATTTTTATGAACCCAGAAAAGTTTTGTTACTGAAGGTGTGAGAAATAGGGTGAAACAGAGTGCGCAGATCTGATTCTCCTTATTACCTAACAAAAATAGCTGGCGCTGGTCAGACGTCGGCACGTTAAGCCCACTCATATATGTACATTTAACTAATCATACATTAAATGTCAACATTTGCAGTGTAACCCTGTGTGGTGATACGGCAGACCTAACTGTATCTATCCTGCCTGGAGACACTGCTGACCTAATTCATGATCACAGCACTTGTTAGGTTCAATGCTGAGATGTAACCATATTAACGCACAACAAACTTTCATGCAGTGTCACTACATGAGAAGCTGAGAATTTTTGACCATGTCTTCTTCTGACTGTATTCATTAAACCCTCCTCATAGTTTCCCTTTCCTGGCTCTAGTACTTTCCCATCTCAAATATTCCTACCTCATCAATAGCATTTTCACCTGTGTGTCTTGCCTCTTGCATGAACAGCCAACTGCAGTTGTCTTTATGATCTCAGTGTTTATTACTACATTGTATTTGGAACTTTTTTAATACCTTAATAAATAACTTGCACATACATCATGCCTTAACACTTCTACTGTCAGACAGAAGACCAGACCAACTAAAACATGATTGAGTTTGGAAAGTTTCTGCCTGCAGCTGTCAGGGATGAAGGTCCAGCCACCCTTGTGCTCCTGACCACGGATGATAGTCCCACCACTCTGTGCTCCTGCCCATGTTTGAAGACCTAGCCACCCTCTTTTCCTTCCCGAGGATGAAGGTCTAGCCACCCTGTGCTCTTGCCTGTAGGTGAACATCCAGCCATCTATATGCCCCTGCGTGTAGATTAAAGTCCAAAAAATCCTCTGATCCAGCCCGTAGATGAAAGTTCTTCTTTGGCTTTGCCTTTTTATGTGTCTGAGAAGCTACAAACTAACAGGGTTTGTGAGTTCTGCCACAGCTTCAGTGTTCTGGCTCCTCTCTCTCCTGTATCCTCCAAAGTCTTCTCCCTAGACTTGCCTTGTTATTAGTTATCCCACCTGTGTTTAGGGCTAAACGTATAATTATTTTTATATATCAAAACTGCAATTTAAAAGAGATGCAATTGTCATGACATTATATATTAATCAAAGTTGTCCTAAGAAATCTAACCCAATAATGCAGAGCTCATAAACTGGCAGTCACTTATACTAAATTTACTGTTCAAGCCCGAAGTCTGAAAAGAAACAGGTCTTCTTGAAAAAAACAAAACATAGAGCTTAATTTCTAAAAAAATTTAATCACAAATTTACAATCTGATACTTTTCTCCAGATCGTTCAGTCTTAACTGTGCGTACTTTGTTCTTTCTGAAATACTCTGGAACAAACTTCTTTAGTTAAACTAGATGGCAGCAACAGACTGCTGGCAAAAGCTGGTTGCTGAGAAACTGCATTTTATTCTTATTTTTAAGTCCTATTGCTGAGACGTAACTAATAATGCACAATAAACTTTTAGGTTCTAGGTTAAACAGGTTTATGTCCTATCTGGCGCTCTTATCAGGTAACATGGAGAGGGCCCACAGTGTGTGTGTGTGTGTACCTGGTCTCTATGTCCTGACACCGGCGGTTGTGTGTTTTATCATCTCCGTCTTGTTGCCATAGACAACCATCACTGTAACTGCCACTACGAGAATGCTGGATAATAGTTGTGTCCCTACACACACACACCCACACACACACACCCACACACACACACACACACACACACACATTTTAGTATTTCACATTTCACACATTTTTGTCAAGCTTATATCCATTTCTGCTTTACACTTATACGTCCATTAGCTAAACATATTAATCAGAAAGACGCATCTGGAACACAAACACATATATATATATATATATATATATATATATATATATATATATATATATATATATATATATATATATATATATATATATATATATATATATATATATATACACACATACATACATACACACACACACACACACACAGTATTTCACAAAAGCGAGTACACCCCTACAGTTTGAACAGCAGTGCAGATTTACTGTCCTCTGAAAATAAGTCAACACACAGCTATTAATGTCTAAATAGCTGGCAACACAAGGAGTCCACCGCACAGTGAACAGGTCCAGATTGTGCTCAAAGTGTCAATATTTTTATTAACATTATTATCATTATTATCTATCACTGCCTGAACCCTTTTGGGCATGGAATTCACCAGAGCTGCACAGGCTGCTACTGGAATCGACATCACGGAGCTGGTGGAAGTTAGACACCTTGCGCTCCTCCTCCTTCCACTTGAGGATGCCCCATAAGGGCTCACCATTACCCTCAGCAAGGCAGTTGTCATCTTGGAGGTGCATTTGGGGTCGTTATTGTGTTAGAAAACTGCCATGTGGCAAAGGGAGGGGATCGTGCTCTGCTTCAGAACGTCACAGTACATGTTGGAATTCATGTTCCCTCAATGAAGCATCTCCCCAGTGCCGGCAGCACTCATGCAGGTCCAGACCATGAAGCTACCACCACCATGCAAACTGTTTGTTGGCTTTCTTGTGCGTCAGCTTCAGAAGAGCCTTCTTTCTGGGACGATGGCCATGCAGACTGAGTTGATGCACTGTGCGGCGTATGATCTGAGCACTGACAGGCTGACCTCCCACTTCTTCAACCTCTGCAGCAATGCTGGCAGCACTCATGCGTCTATTTTTTGAAGACAACCTCTGGACATGACGCTGAACACGTGGACTCTTCTTTGGTCGAAGCTGGTGAGGCCTGTTCAGAGTGAAACCTGTCCTGGAAAACCGCTGTATGACCTTTGCCACCGTGCTATAGCTCAGTTTCAGGGTGTTAGCAACCTTCTTGTAGCCTAGGCCGTCTGTGTGGCGAGGAACAATTCTATTTCTCACATCCTCAGAGAGTTCTTTGATCAGGCATAACATTGTGACCAACTCCTTTGTCCATTTTATCAGCTCCTCTTACTGTATAGCTGCACTTGGTTTTACAGTTACAGACTGTAGTCCATCTGTTTCTCTGATACTTTGTTACCCTGTTCTTTAGTAGTCAGGACCCCCATCGAGCGGTGTATATATATATATATATATATATATATATATATATATATATATATATATATATATATATATATATATATATATATATATATATATATATATATAAATATATCAAAAGATTTAGATATATAATATGTGGGTATCATGTCATATGAAAGAACTAAGAACTGTTATGTCAGTAAGCTTACATAGGAATACAGTAGTTTTTTTATGGCTGTTCTGAAATCAAAATGTACACAGAATATATTTAAATTCTCCCAGTCACAAAGATGGTGGAGCAGTCATACATTCACGTCACATGAGACAAACAACTAGTGCCCCCTTGGTGCACAGCTCAGAATGTCGTACAGAATTGATCATGATCTTTGAGAACACACTGGTGTGTGAAACAGCTCGCAGTGTTTGCATTTGTATACATGCATGGGGCATGGCATGTCTCGGCCTGTGGGAGTGTCAGTGTCTGACTGTGTACCTCTGCGCTGCAGCTGTAGCTGCTGCCTCCATAGCGAACTGTCTCATAGCACTCTCCTCCAAATACTTCTGCTCCCAGCGCATCATATCAGCCTCCAAGCCCAAAATCCTCTCCTCTCTCTCCCTCAGCAGGTCCAGCAGTGCTGGGGCGCTTGACTCACATGCTGCAGGGAGGGCCATTCCCACACCGGCACGCTACACACACATATAAAAAAAACGGGTGGTTACGGTTGGTGCTGGGTGAGGTAATTACCGGTTTTCTTACTGTTAGCCCCACAGACACCACCCTTCCGCAGCCATGAACTAACAGGATAATTGTGGAAGTGTGTGTGTGTGTGTGTGCGTGTGTGTGCGTGTGTGTGTGTGTGTGTGTGTGTGTGTGTGTTTTCATTGATTTTTCAGGATAAAAGCATACTGAGTCTGTAGTAAAACCACAGAGAAGCAGGATTGAGTTACAGGAACGACGAAAGGTCCTGATTTTGTAAAGTGTTTTTCCATCCATGTTGTTCCATCTCATTTTTTAAAAAGTTTTTTTGGTAACAGATGTCAAGTTAAGGATAAGGGTTAGGCTTAGACTTATTATTAAAAATAAATTTACATATAGACACTCACATTTTTATAGTACATATGGGGCATGTTACTACATATAGACACTTAGATACAATACATATAGGACACATTATTACATATAAATTCTTATATACATATAATCCGCATGCGATTCATATTATATCATATTAGGTCTGCGCGAGCCTGATTATTAATACGGCCCATTCAACCCCTAATCACGTCCGCCTGTGCCCGCCAAGTCTAGTGTGATTCCTACTCACTCCCACAAAACCTAACACCATTTTTCAAGAACCACCCGCCCACTTCAACCAGATAGCATGTCCACCCGTGCCCGCCCACTTTGGGATGCGCATGTGAACTTCTGGACCCAGCACATCAACCAGCACAAATAAACGCTTCAAAAGTAATTATTTTCTGTATTTTAAGCCAATTAAAGTAACATGAACATGGCAACATACAACGAGCATCACGTCACATCACAGTTCCCAAACTGTCGTCTCCACTGAGCAGCTTTTCAGTCGGCAGCTGTGACAGAACAGCTGAACAACCTGGAATCAGCCAGAAATGAACCCAACACCATTCGCCAGACGTGTCTGATCTTCAGAGTCGGACCAAATCAGACTGAGCCATAAAACTGACCCAATAAAAAACAAAAGCTGCACAGTGGAGACGACAGTTTGGGAATTTAGTGTAAGGAGCTGGAGAACGAACTGCCGGCTGAGCAGCGAGTGGGTGGAGCTCGTTACTCTGACGTAGAAACAAGCTGCTCGTTAAGGAGCTATAATTAGGAGGAAGGAACTGAACATTAAAACATATTAAACGCCGCGTTCACGGCCAGTTTATTAATTTCTTACTGTATTTATTTAACTGCTGTATTAAAGCAGTAGAGATACTCGAGGAGTGAGTTATCGTGAAAGCGCTGACCACGTAACATGGAGCTAAAATGAAAAGTGAGACTTTCTACGTCACTCGTGCCACACAGAAGCAATATGATGTATATCAGGACTTGCATATGGGTCCTTACATATCTATGAAACATAGATATACATAGAAACACATCCTGGTGTTTTACCTGTTGTGATCTCAGTGCTTCCAGTTCTCTCTCCAGTCGGGTTCTGAGGCGTTTCTCCAGCTGTTCTCGTTTCTCGCAGGCAGTCTGGAGCTGGCCCAGAGCCAACTGCAGCCGCTCCACTCGCTCCACATATACCTGCTTCTTTCTCAACTACACACACAGGCAAGAAACACAGGAGTTTAGAGGGGTTACTAGTTTCTTTCAATACCTATAATATCAGTTCTTTGCTTTATTAAAGCGATTAAACCACATGTTCATAAGTCTACTTAAGATTATTTAAGAACTCAATGTGGTTTGAGGCGATTATGTGTTCAGTGGCGGAAGTACACAAATTATGTACTTGAGTTAAAGTAGAGACACTCAAGGTAAAATATCACTCCAGTAAAAGTAGAAGTTCCTCCCTTTAGACCTCCACTTGAGTAAATGTTATCTGTTATCACCCGTTATCATTTTTATAACCAGACTGGCTTCATGAACTCATTTCAGGTGAAAGTCCTCCAGCGTCTCTCTTGGTAAACCAGTCTTTTAATAGAACGTCGTTAATTAGTGACGCTGACGTCTATTAAAATGATCATAAGCACAAAACACTGAAGGTAAACAGTTTCCATCAGAGGGGAAAAAAAAAAAAAAAACAGCTCTAAACATAGTGACCGCTGGGCCCTGATTGGTGCTCTGGCTTTGCGCTTCTTTCGTTTTGACATGTTACGTTTTTATACACACAGAAACCAAAAGGAACGCCAGATTTCTCAAAATGTAGGAGGAAAAAGTCAGATATTAGACTCTGAAATGTAGTGGAGTGAAAGGAAAAAGTCACCAAAATGGAAAAACTTTAGTACAGACACACAAAAAAACTACTTAACTACAGGATGAGTCACCGTTTTATTTTATTTTATTGTTTTATCTCTGGTGTCATCTCAAACAAATTGTGTATGCTGAGAAAATCCACAACAAACACCGCCTTCAGCACCACATCGTGGAGGCTTGTGACGATTGTGTTCAGCACCAGGGACGGCACACTGAACACGTCACATCGCTGCATCACAGGCAACGTTCTCAGTTGTTGTTGCAACTTTCTGTGAACCTGTGATTGTGGCAATCGATTTTTGAGATAATTCTGGTCGTCTTTGATCTGCTACATGACCACCTTCCCATTGGAAAAAAATATGCTGGCTTCCAAGATTGCGGCCATATTCCGGACATAGCCTAAAAGATAGGCTCCTTCACCCCTTACTGGCTGGGGTATTCAGATCTGTCATTTTCCCTTCGTTTCTGAAATAAAATGGTGTCCTGTGACTTTTGACTCACCTATCTTCCCTCTTTGTATTTTTGGGAACATCCCTATATTCCCAGGGCTCTATGTTCCCTCTTTGTATTTTTGGGAACATCCCGATATTCACAGGGCTCTATGTTCCCTCTTTGTATTTTTGGGAACATCCCAATATTCACAGGGCTCTATGTTCCCTCTTTGTATTTTTGGGAACATCCCTATATACCCAGGGCTCTATGTTCTCTCTTTATATTTTTGGGAACATCCTGATATTCACAGGGCTCTATGTTCCCTCTTTGTATTTTTGGGAACATCCCTATATTCCCAGGGCTCTATGTTCCCTCTTTGTATTTTTAGGAACATCCCTATATTCCCAGGGCTCTATGTTCCCTGTTTGTATTTTTAGGAACATCCCTATATTCCCAGTGCCCTATGTTCTCTTACTAAAAACTGTGATTCAGGTCCAAGTTGTCCCACTTATGGTCCCTCAAATTCTTAATTAGTAAAACTTTTCATTGTAATCAGATGCAAGTCTATTACTTAATATTTCAAAACTATCACATTTGACTTGCCATGTTCACATTGAACTTAATGTAGAAAACGACTGGATCTACTTTGCATTACTGATGCTGGTTTCCTTTGCTCTGCTGGCTCTTTAGCTAGCAAGTGCTACACTTATTAAAAATCAGCTCCTCGTGTTCCCTGTATGACTATTGGTGACCCCATGACTGTAACCATGACTTCAAAAGGTTTCCTAAACGTATCACATTGAGTTGAGGGAGCACGGTGCTACGAGGGTGTGCTGAAATCACAAGGGGATAAAACATGTAAGTCATCATTTTCAAGGGATGCAGTGACATTTTTACGTAACTAAACAAAGATTTATAAAATATAGAAACTGGGCACCATACACTACTCACAAAATGTTAGGGATGTTCGGCTTCCGGGTGAAATGTATAGAACATGTCAAAAGTTCTTGCTACAGTGATGTTATATCATGAAAGTAGGGCGTTTCAGTAGAAGCGTGCGACGGTGATTTCCTCATCTGAAACAATTTACTGAAACAAAAGCCGACAGCAGTGGTGGGTAAACAAGCAATCTCAGTGTCTAAATAACACGTCACGCACCCTTCAGCATCAATTACAGCTTCACAACGACGTCTCCTGCTGTTCACCAGTCGACTCATTGTCTGCTGAGGCAGGGCATCCCTCTCTTCTTGAAGGACGGCCCTCAAGTCACTGAGCTTCTGGGGTACAGAGTTACGAGCCTCTACACGGCGACTCGGCTGATCCCATAGGTTTTCTATGGGATTCAGGTCTGGAGAAAGTGCAGGCCACTCCATCTGAGGTACCCCAGTCTCCAGCAGCCGCTCTCTAATGATGCGCCCTCGATGAGCTGGAGCATCGTCGTGGATGAAGATGACATGAGGCCTGTGTTGTTCATGCAGAGGCTCAATGACTGGATTAATGATGTTATTCAGTAGTTTGGGCCACTGGGTCACTGTACCATTCACAAAGTGTAAGGCAGTTCTGTGTTGACTGGACACACCTGCCCACACTGTAACACCACCACCACCACCACCATCTTGTGTTCCTTGTTAGCTCCTTGTTAGAGAACAGCAAGTTGTGCAGAAAGTACTGAAACACTGAACAGCTGGACCTGTGCATTCAAAAGTTTAGAGAAGGTCACATTAAGTTCACCTGTAAAGGTTAGAGTGCAGTTTAGGTTGATCCTGAAATTTCACCCGAAAGCCAAATATTCCTATGAGTAGTGTATGTACAAACACATCCATTCCTTAGCCTACACTGGCCCAGTAAAACGGTTCGTAATGAACTGGTCTTCAGTATGTGCTGCCATATGTGGAACTCTGACTCAGTTATTCTGACGTTACAGCACCGCTGCACTATTAATAACTTCTGGCCAGACACTGCAGCTGTGAAAGCCAACCCGTTCCATGGCTTTGCCCCCACCCTCTTCCCTCTGCACCATGACCATCTGCCCTACTGCACAACACTGCTGACTGCAATTACAGCAGTAAGTATCACTGCCCACCTCACTACACACTCACACGATCCACAACTGACCTAACACTCACCCAAACACGACTTCTTAACCTGTTCATTAGGGTTACATTTGAGACAGCAAGCAGCAAAACAGCACAGCTGACCTGCTGTAAAGTCAACAAACCTAATCGACGCTGTACGATATGACAAACTAGCAAAAACACCACCTGTTAAAAGTTAGGAAACACCTACCTGTTCAAAAGGCTCGTCATATAAATGAGCATGTTGTCGTTAATGGTTAATAATTAAACATGAACGATTATTAAAGAAAGTTTATTTAGAGGGAAAAAATTATGAAAACTGTTCATAAATCTTCATAAAAGCTCCCTTAGCAGCTGGAAATGCTATATGTTTATACAAATGGCCAAAAATGCCTGGAAAAACAAACTATACGCATGAAGAAAATGGGGCAGACCTACTAATGTTTTATGTGCAGTTGTAAACTCTGTTTTCATGTTGAAAGGGACTGTTGTGATTTACTACACAGACAAAATCGAAAGAGGTATTCGCTGCTCTTTTAAAGCTTTTTAAATGCTTTTATGTCACTTTGACGTCATGCCCCTACAGTATAGCAAGGTAACATTTGAGGATTAGAAGGTTTACAAAAGCAGAGTGTAAGTTACATTTCAGCTCTTGAAACTTTACATTCTAATGAGAAAATCATGAGGAATGCCTTCTAAATCATAACTAAATAAAAATAACATAACTATTCTAAAAAAAAAATCTAAATCTCAAGAAAATGATTATTACTTTAACATTATTTCAACATATTCAGTCAACGTTCAAAGTCAAAATATTGCGAGATTGCGAGAAAAATTGCGAGAACGCAAGCCATTATTCTGAGAAGTAGAAAAAAAATGTCAACAAAGTAGATTAAACTATGGACATAAGGCTGGGTGGAACGAGACGGAACAAGGGAAAAAATGCAGACAACATTTTTTATCCTCCCTGGTGGAAATGCACCACTCACCCCCCACCCCCAGCACAAATGATGTAACGTTCAGTCAAATTAGCCCCTCTCTTAGTAAAGCCGCCCCAGTGTGCAGCAGCTGCTGAGGAAGGTTTTCTTTAATGGGTACAATTTTTTATACTTTTTTTCAGTTTTTAGTCACTGTTATCACTTGATATTGCTATTGAGTTTTTCTTAGATTGCCAGTTAAATCCAAACACCTGAGGCTCTATTACAGGGCAAAAACATAACACTGTGACACCTGAAGACACTGTCACAACACAGAATATGCATCATCATTTTGTTCATTTTCAAGATTTGTTATACTGCAGTAGTAGTGCCACATTTCACACACAGTGTTGCACTAAATCCAATGAAACAAGATTAATTAAACTTTTTTTAATTTTAGTATTTTTAAGTATATATACAGTACTGTGCAAAAGTCTTTGGCACCCAAGACACATATTCAAAATCTATTTATTTGTGTAGTTTGTGTTTATTTGCTGAGAAATGTGTTAATATTTGAATAATTTTAATTAATAATTTTATATATATATATATATATATATATATATATATATATATATATATATATATATATATATATATATATATATATATATATATATATATAATCATTATTAATTACAATTATTATATATTTATTATATTATATATCTCATTATATAAAATATAGATTGTCTGGATGTTGGTGTGTGTGTTTACCCATCTCCAAGTCTCTCCTCGAGGAAGCCCAGTATTATATGTAGTTAAAAAGCAGCTCCTGGTTTGACCAATCAGTGCTCAGTAAATTGAGCTCATGATGTAATTGATGATATTAACGAGTCTCTGTGGCGGCTGTGAAGGTGTCCAGGAAAAATATGGACCCAAGAAATTCTTGTTACTTTTAATTATTTTTCTGTTTATCTGAATTATGAATACGACTTTATTCTGATGTATATTGTGATAAACTCACTGCTGAGGTACATTGATTAAACATTTGCTTAGATGCCTAAAACTTTCACACAGTACTGTACATAAATATACATATATATATATATATATATATATATATATATATACATATATATATATATACATATATACATATATACATATATACATATATATATATATATATATATATATATATATATATATATATATATATATATATATATATATATATATATATATATATATATATATATGTGTGTGTGTGTGTGTGTGTGTGTGTGTGTGTGTGTGTGTGTGTGTGTGTGTAGTTTTAACCGACAGTTCAGTGTACAGTGTAGACTGACCTCCTCCTCCAGCCTGACCACTTTGCTCTGGGCGTTATTTAGCGCTTGTTCCAGAATCTCAATATGATGGCGCTGATCCTCATTGCCCGAGCGAAGGGTCTCCACCTCCACCTCCAACCGCTCCATCTCCTTTATACTCTCCCTTCCTGAAGAAAAAAAAACACAAACAGACTTCCTGTGTGCTTTTCCTTCCTGACACAGAGCGCAGAGACACACTATACTGCTAACAATACAGAGCGCTCCACTCTCCCTGCAGTGCCTGAGCGTTTCAGCCTGTAACTGCACTTTTAGTGGAATTCAATCATAGAACTTTTACTAGTATAGTGTTGCTTTCATTTATCATTCAGTGTCCACATGTTTATACAGAGAAAGCCCACAGGAAAACTAAAATCAGCTTTTTTAATTCAATTTTCTATTTTCTTAAGCGCTGACACTGAAATACCTGTTCAGTCACAGAAACCAAATTTACAGTTAAAAATCATAATGTAATGTAAGATTTCACTGTTGTGGAAGAAAACCTCATATCTCCATGTTTGACATTTTTCAGTTTTTGACATAATTTGAAAATATCAGTTGGCCCTTATTTTGTATGTAAATTCATGATGAACAGACTAAAAGAAACGGCCCAAAATTCCTTGGGAAAAAAATCTGGTTCAGCCTGTTTCTTCCTTCTCCTGCAAAGTTACCACTTTAGAGATACGAGGTTTTCTTCCGTGTGCTTCACGGCCCACATGCTGAGAAACCCTGATCTATAGTCCATTCTCCATTAATCTGAAGAACCATCTCACAGTGCAGAGAACCCTAGAATCACAGAAAGGGTTCTTTCAGTGTTCATGGTTATATATGGAATCATTTTCTTTCCTAAAGAATCCTTAAAGAAGCATTTTAATTTCATTTTTAAGTGTGTAGCCGCTAAACTGTCTAGTAGATGACCAGTGTAGAACATTTTTTTATTGTTTTTATGGAACTTAAGTGAATTATCAGTACCGCGGTGTGTCAGTATAAGTAATAGAGCGACAGCTTCCATAGGTTTGTTTTGGACTGAAACCTTTGAAAACATGTTTATGTTTCTGGAAGAAAAAATCTCTGTGGACGCAGTTAGGCCAGATGATTTCCTGCTTACCGTCTCCATATCACTCTCTCTCATTCTCTCTTTCTCTGTCTAAAATGAGCAGATTATCTAATTTCCTAAAAAACCACAAGGACTGAACAAACAAGCCCCACAGTGACCAGACAAACCGACTTCACTTATAAGATTTAAAGCCATAAAATCTACTGCAGCGTGTATGCCACATTCCCTGCTCTAGAACTCTGAGAACGGCGAGAACATTCGAGAGGAATGTGATTGAGAAAGATCATTGTAGAACAGTGTGAGAGGGAAGAACATTTTTGAAAAGTGTGAACTGGAAAAAACATTCTGGAACAGTGTGAACTGGAAAAAACATTCTGGAACAGTGTGAACTGGAAAAAACCATTCTGGAACAGTGTGAACTGGAAAAAACCATTCTGGAACAGTGTGAACTGGAAAAACCCATTCTGGAACAGTGTGAACTGGAAAAACCATTCTGGAACAGTGTGAACTGGAAAAACCATTCTGGAACAGTGTGAACTGGAAAAAACCATTCTGGAACAGTGTGAACTGGAAAAAAACATTCTGGAACAGTGTGAACTGGAAAAAACATTCTGGAACAGTGTGAACTGGAAAAAACATTCTGGAACAGTGTGAACTGGAAAAAACATTCTGGAACAGTGTGAACTGGAAAAAACATTCTGGAACAGTTTGAATGGGGAACACACTCTAGAACAAAGCGAATAGAGAACATTCTAGAGCCAATTACACAAAGATGTGACAGAAAATGTGCTTTTTTCAGTGTAGCATGTTTTGTTGGTGGTTTGAATCTGCAGATGTTTTGTGCTGACTGCAATGCGCTGGGTCAGTGCGTACAAGGCTTTGGTCACTCACTCTCGTTTAGATAAAGCCGGCTGTCCTCTTGCCCCTCTGTCTCCTGACTGGCCAGTTGTCGATTAGCTGTTTCCAAGCGGTCTGGATTGAAGGCAATAAGAGATTAATCAAAAATCAGACATAAAAATGCAGAGAACACTCAACTGGCACACCTCTTAGTTGTCATTGGCCTTAAAGGGAATATATGAAATTACATTATGCTTTTGTTCTCGGTGCTGACAGCCTAAATTGCCTGAGAAGTCGTGCTGTGTGAAAGACCCTCCTGTTCTTTTAGAGTGCAAAAGATCTCAGTGTTGTCTCGCTCACCTCTCAGGTCCCGGTTGAAGTCATGCAGGCGTCTGATCTCCCCCTCCAGTCTGATCCGCATGGTCTTATCCAGCGACTCCCGCTTTGAGGAGCTCTTCACCAGACTCTCATATGCATCTGAGAGACGACCCACTTCAGCCTCCAACTACACACACACACACACACACACACACACACACACACACATATAAAAAAAATTTTAACTGTCCACCAATATTGTTCAGATAACATAATAACTTGGGTATTTCATCGGTCATACCTCGGTTATTACCTTGCAGGAATATTTAATGTAACCATGTTTTTGACATCACAAATAACTGTTAGTTTTGAAACAAATGGTTCATAATTCAAGTGTGTCAAATAGTTTCACATAAATAAAATGTCAGGTGTCCAAAATTATCTAGAAACTCCACCAACTAATTCAGCTACAATAATGTGCCCATATTACCGATGTGTTCAGAGCACACACTGCTAATATAACCTCAAAAGAAAAGCGCTGCTAATAGAATCGTATGCTGTGAATCAGCCGCACATGAGCCTAAGATCACCACACCCAGTGCCACATGTCAGCTAGTGGGGTATAAAGCAGTGAAGCAGTGGAACTGGGTTCTCTCATCCAATACTTTTGGGATGACCATTCATCATCAGTAACTAATTCTCTTGTGGCTCAATCAAATTCTCACAGCAATGCTACTGCATCATACGGGTTAATGCACTATTAATGCACTGTGAAAACACTGATGTTGGACAAGAGGGCCAGGCTCACAATCTCTGTTTTAGTTCATCCCAAATGTATTTGATGGGGTTAAGGTCAGGGCCAGCCAAGTTCCTCCACACTAAACCCTGCTTTGTGCACTGGGACTCATGGGAGTCATGCTGGAACAGAAAAGGTTCTAGACCAACCTCTGAAAAACAGCCCCATAGCATCATCCCGCCTCCACCAAACTTTACAGCTGGCATAGTGCAGTCAGGCAGGCAACGTTCTCCTGGCATTCGCCAAACCCAGACTCGTCCATCAGACTGACAGATAGAGAAGCATGATTGGTCAATCCACAAAATATGTTTCTACTGCTCCAGAGTCTATTGCCTGCACTTTACACCACTCCATCTGATGCTTGGCATCTTGCTTGATGATGTAAGGCTTCCATGCAGCTGGTTGGCTATTGAAACCCATGCCACAGTTAATGCCAGAGGAGATTTGAACTCTGCAGTTCTTGATCAGAGTGTTGGTGACTTATGCTCTATGCTTCTCAGCACTCGTCGACCTGCTCTGTAATTTTACTTGTTGTGACACTTCACGGCTGAGTCGTTGTGGTTCCTAAAGAGTTTTACTTTTTTCTAGAACACCAATGACAGTTACATTTTACATTTACGGCATTTGGCTGACGCTCTTATCCAGAGTGACTTACAATTTGATCATTTTACACAGGCCAAGGTGGTGTTAGGAGTCTTGCCCAAGGACTCTTATTGGTACAGTGTAGGGTGTTCACCCAGGCAGGGGATTGAACCCCAGTCTACATCGTAGAAGGCAGAGGTGTTATCTGTTACGAAGTGACAGAAACCCAGATGCTCGCGGATGAAAGGTTCCACTATTTATTCGGTTGGCTAACAGCCAAAGATACAAAAAAGGGGCAAAACACAACGGAGTAGTCAAAGTGCAGTCCAAGAGTCCAATAACAAATCCACACAACCAGCAAAAGTACCAAAAGGGAGAGGCAACAGACGTAGTCGAAAAACACGATTCTAAATGGTCAAAAATCACGGTAAGACAATCAATAACAAGAAGGAAGTCGCTCAGTAAGTTTCTAAGAAAACAATACCTCGCACTGACTGTTTGTCAGAGCCGGGCTTAAATGCTCAGCTCTAATGAGGTACAGGTGACATTCCTTAAAAGTCTGGGGATTGTGAGTGCTGATAGGTGCGCGTGCCTGAGTCCAGAGTCACATGATCTCCCAGGGTTTTTCTGGGAGTTGGAGTTCGCTCGACGAGCTGAATGCGTGACAGTATCCACTACACTAACTAACCACAGGTGATTGTGGAAAATCCAGGAGGGAAGAAATTTCGCCAACTAACTCAATGCAATAGTGGCGTCCTATTACAGCACCACACTCAAATTCAGTGAGCTCTTTAGATCCATTGTAGATCCATTACACCTGTGGCAATGGGACTGAATGAAACGATTCAATGATTAAGATGTGTCCCAATACTTTTGTCCATACAGAGCTCAATTGCTTCATCACCATAAGTGAATCGCTGTCCTCTTCAGGTTAAGTCATTAACTCACTGTTGTTAAATATGTAAATGAAAACAAATATTTGTCTTTGATTTTTTTATTTGTCAACATTATTGTGAATAATGTCTAATAACTGTTTGAGCATTAAATAGAAACGTCCTCTTTTGGTCATTTTGAGACCGTTCTTAACTCTGATATGGATACAGGAGTAAAGGAAGTGACAGCATGTGAGAAGCTTAATCTTTGTGAAATAAAAAACACAACAGTGCAGTTCGGTATAAGTTCAGGTTGTAGTCTGCCAAAAAACTGAAATTAATCTAGTAAGAAAGACCTGTCCAGTGCTGTGGTGCTTGAAGCCGCTTAGCTTAGCCTGACTGTTTGAGAGCTTGAGACTTGAGGCTGCTTTGTCTTTTGTCTGAAACCTGACATTGTGGTCTGTGGATGTCTTACCGTAAGTGGCTATTTGTAGAGATATATTTGCCAGAAGCCCTGACTGTTCAACCAGCTCAGCTCAACAGCCGTGTTTCTACAACAATCTCATCTATAAAAGGTGTACTACATGTTTGGTTAAGTTTATATATGGGTATATTAGTGTCTCCATATGTTTTGCATGAAATACATCAATTCATGAACAGCGTTTTTACATCACTGGGGGCTTGTTAGTGCAGTACCTTGGTTGAGTTTGACAAGGCACAGCTCTTTATATCCAATGGAAAATCACAGACTGTACACTGAAAAAGACTTTCTATCATTCCAACTTCATCAGGTGTTGTTCAAACAAAATTTTTTCCCTTTTTCATACTCAATGCACATTTAATCACCTCTTTAATTAGGCTAGCCTGCTGTGATTAGCCACTGACAGTGCTATTTCTCTTTTTCCAATTGGATAACATTTGAATGCTTTAGCGTAGCCTTATTAGAGAATGCAAATGCATATGAGGTGAATGACATTTAAATTATCTTTTAGACATCCTTACAGCTTAATTACATGAAGCAAATCAATTCAGGGAAAATACATTTTAACTTTCCAATCTGCATTATCATTTAAATAAAGCGAATCATAAAGTTGGCAAATTAAATGTCAATACTCATATACGAAATGCAAATGTCATTACTGATTAAGGAATCTTCGTTCTGAGCCAATATTTGCAATTATGAGGCTTCAGGTGCTTTGAATTACAGTGTGCTTCCATAGTACAAGCTGCCAATTTTGGTATGTGGCTGCCTAACGTAATACATTCATAATCCTCCTCGTTAGCTTCCTTTTTCAACCTGTCCTATCAGCCTCCAAGCCAAATATGCCATTTGCTCCACTTGTTGAAATTCCTTTAACCTACAGACTGCTAGATAATAATAATAATAATAATAATAATAATAATAATAATCGTCATCATCATAATTAAATTATATTAAAGAGTTAAACAGTTAATAAACTGTGAAGTTGCATGAAAACTCTGCTGCAGGCAATTCACAACATGCAACTACTTGCATGGAAGTTTCACCATGTGAAGCCGGCCGTAGAAGACCCAGATAACAAAAGAAAAGAATTTTGAACGAATTATTTCTTTATTTTTAAAATAAGCAGAGAAGATGTGTTAAAACTGACTATTCACTTTAAACCATACCATCTTTGTGTTTGTAAGCAGATAAGGAGGTTTTATCATGATTTGAACTTGACGAAATTTGAATTTGATGACAAGTTATCCTGTTCAGCGGAATGAAAAAAACGCCAAACCCATCAAAAAGTAACATTTTTGTTGTTTGAGTCTTCGATACAAGCAGAAAACTGCTAGACGTGGTGTAGATAAAGACTGCAAACTGAAAAGCTTTATAATTAGTCACGTAACTAAGTAATTGCATTCAAAATTACAATAATATTTAATAGTAAAAATATTAATAATAATACTATTAACCTGCCCCACATCAAAATTATAATTTAGCTTGAGGAACTGAATAATTACACTGAAGAGACTGATGTGTTTAACTCTCTTGATTCCAACATGTACATCAATGTGTAAATATGAATGAAATCTATTGTCTTTGAGGTTATAAAGTGCTTTAATGTTCTACATTTTATTCACGTGAAAATGAATAAATCAAGTCAATTAAATGCAGCCAGTTCTTCACTGTATTTAAACTTTCACGCTTGGCTCTTTTCGACCTCCTCCACTCTAGATCTCTGAAGAATCTGGAAAAATCCTATTTGCTAAGATTCCAAAATAGCAACAGGCTACATCTGGTCAAACACTGGACTTGTGTTCTGCCTCAAAACCTTCTGTTGTCCACTGTTCCAGCAGCATTCCACTGTCCACACATTGACCTGCTGTTCCAGCACCAGCACCATTGCATTGTATAACCAGCACAACACGAGACAGAGAACAAGCAAATACCTCCACAGGGTCAAACAGCACAATAAAACAAACCCACATTGCTGACCCATGGGTGTCAGATCACAAAACCACATGCCTGGCCACCCCTTTTGGTGACCATTTGGTGATTGTACATGAATAAAATGCTTTAGATAAACTCAGTAATTGCCCAAACAAGTAAACATAAGTACTATTTTTAAACATGCTGACAACTTTGACCAGCATTTGTTGTTTTTAATTATGTTTGACAAGTAAATCTGACGGTACTTGAGTTATGTTAGGCAACAAGAACTACAGCTTTAACCGAGACAGATATTTTGGTCTGAACCCCAACGCAGCCGAGAATAGAGGTCTGCACACTATCATGCGGGGTGGGACTAGTTTTCAGTGCAGGAACGGGTGGGTAACCAGGAAACTGCAGCCGGGAGTTGCCAAAGCACACATGAACAGAAATCCCACAAATGAATGAACAGCCTAAATGAAGTAGAGCGTTCACTAATTCATATATATAAACAATATAAAACGATAACAGTGAAACGCTTAGAATGAAGTCATTCTAAAGAGCTGTGAAGCAAATACTTGCACTTTTCACATAGCTCACAGAGACAGAGCCTTCAGTCCGATGGCCACAGCTGCCCAGCAAAACACCAAAAATAACCACTCTGTGGTTTATTTCCTGTTTGTGTTTAAATTATGAATAAACAGCGTTTGGTGAAGTTACTCACAGTGAACCTGATGACCACGAATGCCGTGTTATTTCAGCAGAGAATAATGAATTTGTGAACAGACTTTGTCAGATATTGAATGTTCGCCTTGATGGGTGGGTGGGAGCGAGACAAAACGACTCCCGATTATCTGCAGGAGCGGGATGAAATCTTCCGGGAGCGGGACTGAAAAACAGTCCCATGCAGCCCTCTAGCCAAGAATTGGCCCGAACACACAGCTTCATGCTTTAAGTCAAAATCTGATCCAAGCCTGACAAAATTCAACCCAAAAACAGGCAAGAATTTTTTGTCCTAGTCCGACTCGACCCAACACACATCTTTCATCATCTTCCCGAAACCAACCTGAACCAGCCCGTCCATCACTAAAAAAGTGCAGAACAAAGTGTCGGTTACTGCATAGAGACAATAATGTGTAACGAGGAGCATGGTAGCGGACGCATGTGCGGAGGTAAGCGAATTTTATTGAGGGCAAATCCAAAGTCAGAGTCAAGAAGGTCCAGGGTCATAGAGCCAATACGGACAGATCGTGGGGTAGAAATCACATACAAACTATAAACAGGTTCAAACAACACAGCAGAGATTTAAACAAACATCCAACATAGACCAATACATCAGACGAAGACCGATACAAAGACCAGCGAACACTAAGGGCAAACACAGGGCTTAAATAACAAAGGGTGAACGAGGGACAGGTGGAAAACAGGTGGAGACAATCATGGGCTGAGACAGCACATGAGTCCCAAGCACCACCTCCTGGGTGCTGCCTCTGGTCCCACAGCGAGGCCACTTTAATTGGTCTCATGTTCTATCCCAGGGGCCGAGTCGGAGAGGAGGACGGTGACGCAGGCAGAGTAACAAGTTCTCTGTCCCTCTCGTTTCAGGTGCTCAACGCTGCCCTTAGTGAGAGCCAGCAGATGCTGATCTGCTGTCGGCAACGTGAGCCTCTTTAAAAAGAGCAGAGAGGGAACAGAGAGAGAGGGACAAGCAGCAGCAACAGACAGAAGAGCTGAAAATCTCGAGTGAGAAAGGACTGAAAAGGCTAGCTTTGAAGCCACTGAGTATGTGAATTGTTGCATTTGTGTTTGTAGTGAAAAATAAAGAATAATTGGCTCCAGCCTCCTGAGCCCATAGTAGCTAAGGCTGTGCTACAAATACAATCTGTGTTACTGTTAACTCACTGCAATAAAATGCAAGACGATCAATTTCTAAAGGCTGCACTGTTGCGATATGCGAAGTGCAATATAAGTAATAAAAGCACCTCATACCCGTTGCAGTTTTCCAGCTTTCTCGGATTGGCTCAGTAGCTCCTGTTTGAGTCTCTGGTTTTCTTCACTGAGAATTGCCAGCATCTGCTGAGTTTGGCTGACCATTGCAAAGGTTTCTCCAGGTACGAGCTGTCCAGGATGGCACTGGAGCTGGAGTGGAGATTGAGGCTGGTACTGGGATAGAGCCACTTGGTGTGGAATTAGACTGGAGGTATGGGAAGGTTCATTTGAAAGCTCTAGTGACTGTGGACCAGGACTTACACTGGATGGGTATATTGAATGTGTTTTAAGTTTAAAAGGGTACTCCGGAGGTGGACCTCGATGGTCCAGATAAGTTTTGATAGAAGGTAAAGGTGGTGGCGGAGGTGGGGCTGTAGCTTTGCTACTTTTGTTGTTTGGAGAAGGTGAGTTTTCAGGTGTTTCTGGGGTTTCTTTTGGGCTCAGTATAGATGGACCCCTGCTTTGCTTGGCACCATTGCGCTCCAGACTGAGTTGCATGATCCGTTCACTAAGAGAACGAACATGACCCTCCTTGAGTTCGGCCAAACCTTCATCTCTTGGAGGGGTGACCCCTATAAAACCTCGCTGGACCCAAGCCCGGCCTTCCACACGGGCCTTCATTGGTACAGCCAAGAGACATGAAGAAGAAGAAGAAAGGGAAGGAGGAGAGGAGAGTGATGGAGCAGAAGAGAGAGAAGGAGGACAGGAACTGGTGCTAGTTGGATTGTAGGATTGTTGCTGTTGGGTTTGCAGACCCAGATGTTGACATATGAGGTTCTGCTGGCTTTCCTTGAGGCTAGCTTGGCTCTGGAGGTTCTGGGGGTTCTGGCTTGGATATGGATTATTCTGGACAGTCTGGTTAGAGTTTTGTAGACCTGTATGTGTATAGCCCAGACTTTGAGCAGATATCTGCTGGTCATTCTGACTCTGGTGGCCTCTAAAAAGCTGTGATTGGGTCTTAGCTTCCTCATAAGATGGAAGTTCCAGGCTACCAAGTCCAGGTACACTCAGGGTTCCCTGAAGACTTCCTCCACTATTGTGGCCTCCATTCTTCTCCATTGAGCAGGAATCCACCTGATGTTCCTGCCCTTGGGGCTCCTGCCTTGGCTGAGTCTGAGGTGGCACCGGTTGACACAATGGTACCAGGTGCCCATCCTCTTCAAGAAGCAGGTTTTCAGTGGAGACTGGGTTGCTGGGCGATAGCATATGAGGGACGCCAATGATGCTGTCGTTTTCTGAGCCTCCCACGGTCCCTCCAGTCCCGTAACGTAGATGTTCCTGCATCAGCCGCTGGAGAACGGTTCCAGAGACGCCGTCCTCTGAGCTGCGCATACTGGCACCCGAGGCAGGGGGCGCCGTCGGGTATGGGCACACGCCAAACAGCTGAGCAACTTCACCTAGAGACAGACAGAAAAAGAATCAACTGCAAGATACAGGATATACGGCCCTGTAACATCGCATGATATCTTTGTAACTGAAATTGGATCATGATGATACTCTTTCTCACAATAATTCTGCAGATATTTGTTAGATTAAAAGAGACAGGTGGTAAAGTATACGTTTATACTTAGATACTTAGAATACTTTTTAAAAAGATGGTGCTTTGAGGGTTTTATACACAAAATGGTTCTATATAGAACCACGAAGACTCAAAGAACTTAAAGGTTCTTTGTAAGGCCCTAAAAGGGATCTTCTATTGTTTCAAGCATGACACCATAACAATAGAGGAATCTTTTTGGGTGCTATATAAAACCACCTATAGCACATTTTCTATCAGTTTGAAGAACTCTTTCATGATGCAGAGAACCCTTAAGCTATAGGGTGTCCCAATTCTTGTTGAAATAGATGGGTAGGCCGAAGTGTTAGGGCTACATCACCCTCCAAACAGAGGCTTTTTGAGACTCCAAAAAGAGTGTTATGAGAAAAAGAGAAAAACAAGCAAATTGGAGCACAAGAGACCAAAAAAACCTTAAATGGTGCAGTAAACATTCTCACAATTTAAAGTAGAATGGGAAAATTTCAACAAGAAGCTAGAGAATTGCCAATTTCAGCTTCACATCACTGAGGAATTAGGGGGGTCATAATAATTAATTCCCCCCCTCTTTGAAGGCGTCTGATCCCTAAATGTAACTAAAGCCCAGCAGTGAGGAGCTGAACTTTCCCCTCCTCTGCTGCCTACAGAGCAGCGCTAGTAGCTGTAAATGAAGTGATGCTCTTTTCATTTAAGGGTGCCATTTTCAGATGGAAGATTTCAACCACTGCCCTGTAGCTCAGTTTCTAGGGGCAAGGAGACACTCGAAAACAAGGGGTAGGGGTAAAAATAAGAAATGATTGGGCCTAACTCATCTGAGCCCAGTTTCCCAAAAGCATCTTATGTGATGCTTTCTAAGATGGTTTTGGGAAACTCAGTCAATGTCTGTAGACAGTTACTCCTCTGTGAGGGATTTACACTACATGTTGAACACTGGTGTGAGGATTTGTTTGAACATTAGTGAGGTCAGTTACTGATGTTGGATGGTCAGTTCTGGATCACTCCAACTCATGTCAAAGGTATTGGATGGAGCTCCATCACTCCAGAGAACACAGTTCAACTGTTCCACAGCCCAGTGCTGGGGGCTTCATGCCCCTGTATCTGATCCCTGGCACTGGGCAAGGTGATTTTAGGCTCATGTGCATACCATTTGCATCATTTCTCTAAAAGCCAACTAGATTTGAGGCAAAGCCAATATTCAGTATTTTCCATGTATATATTTGGCAATGCCAACTCAATCTTCCAGGATTAACATTAAACAGAACCGTAACCTTTACTTTATCAGGGTTACAAACGCAGTATAATAAAAAATGTAAAGATTTTATTTAACGCACCATTACACTGTGCTCTCCCAGAGCAAAACAAATGTCAGTTTTGATCAAAGTTAACTAAAGTAGCCTTTATAACAGATGATGCCTATTGGAATAAGCCTTTATAAACATTTATGTAAGATTATGTCAGTTGTCATGAAAAGCTTATGTAGGCATCATTTAGCCTTATGAACAGCATCTTACAGTAAAGTGTTACCCGATATATTTTATTCATGTAGAAATCAGGAATTTCACATAGGACTCAAGTAAAGTCAGCTGGTTTTTTCAGTGCATTTCTATAGAAAGCATCAGTGCTGTGGTCCAGGCTAGACTATGTATTTAATAACAGAAAAGAGCAGGGCAGTAACACTGTGTGCCTGTTTGTAGGTGTTTGTGAAAAGTCAGAGACCCATGATCAACACCATCGGTCACATTCCTTCGCTATTTCAGGATTACCAAACGGTAAAGTCCAGGATTAGAATTAGAAATGGATGGTGGTCAGACCATCTGGTGAGAGTTTCGCATACCTAAGCTCGGCGAGGTGCGGTCAAGACGGAAAGCGAGAACACAGCGGATGGGGCAAGTTTGTAACCGGATGCATTTAACCTCCCGGAGGGGTGGGTCAGCTGCGGTCCCAGAGCTCCACGTGTTTGTCCATTCTACGCACTGCTTCAAAGAGTCTGGGAGCTTTTATGAACCGTTGTTTAATTTTGTGATAGTTAATGCAAACACTTCAAACAGGAAACATAGACCAGAGCTCGTTAGACTACCCTCAGGGTAGAGGAACCTTCTGGGATCCATTTCGAACTACCATTTTCTTCACGAGATGCATTAATTTGCAGAAAAGAAAGTTGTCAGTATTTCTGTATGTATTTTTCAGACCCATAAATGCAAGGCTGACTATACAGTTGAAAGTCAAATCCCTGGTCAAATTATACACTTTGTTTATTTTCTGAGAGAAAATAAGTTAACACATCCTCTACAGGAAACAAACTTTATTTCCAATATCTTATGTTCAGCACATAAGCAATGATTACACATTAAAATGTCAAGTGTGTCTCTGTAGAGGACGTGTTCATTTATTTTCACTGAGAACTTCCAACAGAACGTTTGACCTCCACGACTCTTGCTTATGACGGTATACGGTCAGGTTCCTGTTACTTCAGTCACTTAGAAATTTATTTCAAACATTTACACCACCAGCCTTCCCTTTTCAACACCTTCTTGCTTGTTTAAACACATTTAAGACAGCATGTCTTACTCTCAGTGGGCCTAATTATACTGGCAAATCTTTAAGAAATGGGCCATAATTGGTAGTAGCTGGGGGTAAAGGCCAACTGGCTAAATGGCAAAGACCCCAAAAGGCGAACAGCCAAACAAGCTAACAGCACAACAGATAATAGCCCAAAAGGCATTCAACCCAGCGGCCCAAAACAGATTCAACAGCTGAAATAATCAATATATTTATACTATCAATATATTTATATAGTAGTTGGGTTCTTCTAATGTACGGTATATCTGGAATATCCAGCAGAAAGTGACAAATTATTGCCTATCATGATATTTGTGACATATATTATTTGTCCTGTTGCTGCTGTAACGATGCGATTTATTTCAAGATTAATATGCCTTCCTACTTATCTTCAGATAAAAAAGCTAAGAGCTCAATAGGCCAACACCCAAAATATGTCCAAAAGCCAACAGTCCAACAGCATAACAGTCCATTAGCTCAACCGTCCAGTAACCTAAGAGGCCAAGAGGCTAACAGTCCACTCACTCCTCATTAATTCAACTGTCCAACAAGGCTAACTACTAACAGGACAACAGCCTAACAGTCCCCATAGCTGTACAGTCCCAAAAGGCTGACTACTAACAGCCCAACGGTCCCAAAAGGCTGACTACTAACAGCCTAACAGTCCCAACAGGCTGACTACTAACAGCCCAACAGTCCCAACAGGCTGACTACTAACAGCCCAACACTCCCAAAAGGCTATATACTAACAGCTCAACACTCCCAAAAGGCTGACTACTAACAGCCCAACAGTCCCAACAGGCTGACTACTAACAGCTCAACACTCCCAACAGGCTGACTACTAACAGCTCAACACTCCCAACAGGCTGACTACTAACAGCTCAACACTCCCAAAAGGCTGACTACTAACAGCCTAACACTCCCAAAAGGCTGACTACTAACAGCCTAACAGTCCCAAACGGCTGACTACTAACAGCTCAACAGTCCCAAAAGGCTGACTACTAACAGCCCAACGGTCCCAAAAGGCTGACTACTAACAGCCTAACAGTCCCAACAGGCTGACTACTAACAGCCCAACACTCCCAACAGGCTGACTACTAACAGCCCAACACTCCCAAAAGGCTATATACTAACAGCTCAACACTCCCAAAAGGCTGACTACTAACAGCTCAACACTCCCTAAAGGCTGACTACTAACAGCCCAACAGTCCCAACAGGCTGACTACTAACAGCTCAACACTCCCAACAGGCTGACTACTAACAGCTCAACACTCCCAACAGGCTGACTACTAACAGCTCAACACTCCCAAAAGGCTGACTACTAACAGCCTAACAGTCCCAAAAGGCTGACTACTAACAGCCTAACAGTCCCAAACGGCTGACTACTAACAGCTCAACAGTCCCAAAAGGCTGACTACTAACAGCTCAACAGTCCCAAAAGGCTGACTACTAACAGCCTAACAGTCCCAAAAGGCTGACTACTAACAGCCTAACAGTCCCAAAAGGCTGTCTACTAACAGCTCAACACTCACAAAAGGCTGACTACTAACAGCCCAACAGTCCACTAGCTCTACAGTCCCAGAAGTCTAACCACTAACAGAGCAACAGCCCCTCACACGCTGACACGACCACCTCAGCCGACCAAAATAGAAGCTGCGCATGAATTCAGGCAGCTGTAATAATCACTAGAACCGGTTATACAGAACCACACATCAAACTAAACTTCAGACTAACGTTTAAACTTAACTTACGAATTAAACTGAACTGAAATCCTGCGCTGATCCGCAGTCTAACTGGCTAACGCGCCCCGGACTGGAAATGCTGTAAGAAGTTTGATCGTAAAAGGAAACTAACTCACTGCAAGGCCCGTTACAGTCCCGAGCTTAGGGTCGCAGGAGGGGCAGGAACCTGTTTTTAAGTGTTTTCAGCCGAGAGAAGGCATCACATGCTGCTCCGAAGCTTTATCACATCATCCAGGGGTACGGGTCGACCAGAGAGAGAGAGAGAGAGAGAGAGAGAGAGAGAGAGAGAGAGAGAGAGAGAGAGAGAGAGAGAGAGAGAGAGAGACAGAGAGAGAGAGAGACAGAGACAGAGAGACACAGAGAGAGAGAGAGAGAGAGAGAGAGAGAGAGAGAGAGAGAGAGAGAGAGAGAGAGAGAGAGACACACACACACAGAGAAAGAGAGAGAGAGACAGAGAGAGAGAGAGAGAGAGAGAGAGAGAGAGAGAGAGAGAGACTCACACACACACACAGAGAGACAGAGAGAGAGAGAGAGAGAGAGAGAGATTAAAAGTACTTTTTAAGTTCTTCTTCTTCTTCTTCTTCTTCGAGTTAAACAGGCCCCTCTCAGCAATCCCACCAACAACAATCACGACCATTCATCGCGGAATGGCAGGAATGTTCCCAAAGCTCCAGTCGAACTAGCCCCAGGGTCCTAACGCCCCCTCACCCAGTCTGAAAAGCCCCTCTGCTGGACTGACCGCCTCCAGCCTTGCCCCGGTAATCACATATCGCACATATCGGTCCGCGGGCTTGATAAACCGGCGCCCCGCTAACTGTACGCCGCTGCTGGTCCCCCTCGGACCACCCAGATTACTGACCTGCAGCACTGCTGGTCAGTAACTGAGTAAATGTAATGAGTTTCTGTACTTTAGTATTTTTGGTGTATCTGTACTGAAGTTTCTCCGTTCTGGGCGACTTTTTCCTTTCACTCCACTACATTTCAGAGTCTAATATCCGACTTTTTCCTCCTACATTTTGAGAAATCTGTCGTTCCTTTTGATTTCTGTGTGTATAAAAACGTAACATGTGTGACCCGAGGGCTACCTGATTCCAAATTGTGACCCGAGGGCTACCTGATTCGATTATTATTCGGTAACCAACCCAAAGAATTACCTAAATAAGGCACGCAGAGACGTTAAGAGGCTGGTATATTAACAGGTTTATTAAGGATAGAAAATTTGACAGCTGCACACATCATAGCGATCAGACCCACTTCTAAAATCACATCACCCTAGCACAATCTGGGCCTCGATGGGTTATTAATTACCAATGGTAAAATAACCACGCATAAAAAAAAGGAAGGAACCACAATACCAGCCTAGGTTCAACCCCCCATACTAAATTACACACTGTGATTAAATAAAATCAGTAGACAATGAAAAGAGATTACATAAATATACTTCCAGTCACCCACACTAATCAAATCAAAAATAAACCAAACGTGACACAGCAACCTTCAATATAGGTGGGACAGAAACCCGGCTTAAATGAGCTGAATATCCTCTACCTTTCAGCGTGCGCCTCCTAACCGTCCTTCCTAAATTAAAAAGGCACCAGATTAACCAGGGGTAAAATATATTAGGGGCTGCCCTGGGTCAAAAAGCCTCCCAATAATATACTAAAATATTCCTTTATTAACTATTCAAAAATGATGTAATGCAGAGGTATTAAAAAAGGGGAAGAAGAAAAAGCAGTGGCTATTGTTGCTGACCGTACAGACCGGTTAACTGTAGCAGGTGGAATGCACAGCGCAACTTCACTTTGTAGTACTTCAGATATCCCCAGGGGCTCACACAATATCTGTCACGCCACACTGCTGATTCAGAAAGCCCCCCACTCTCCCTTTAAAATAAATAAACAAACCATCATTAAGACACTAAACTGGGACCTCCTGTGGTTATTATTAATAAAAACCACCAATACCTGACAATACTACGACAGTAATACATATCGTAACTGCCAGCATTTACAAAGCATTTAAACAGCAACCGTACCTGTGTAAATGTGGGCTTCTCGCACACACACGGCGCCAGCAGGCTCAGTCACGTTCCTATGGTCTTCCCCAAAAGTTTAACATGCACATTAGCAACATACAGCTTCACGGATCTTCCCGACGCCGAGCTCAGATTTGCCCCCACGAGATCAAACGATACTTCGTTCTCCCTGCGCGAGACTATATAGCGGGTGAAGCCGAGATCAATCAAAACACCAGTGTCAAAATAAAAGCCCCCTCTATGCTTCTACCCATCACATCCACCCCTACTTTGAAATGTCACCGTCCCGGTGACAAACAAACCACAAGGGTTACCATGGTCTAAAGAAACACTGGACTGTATTAAGACTGGGCTGAGCTGTAGCCCCTACCTCCTCATGCTGGAAGGTGACTGATCGTGGGAGGTTATACAAATTCGAATGCTGGCCGGCCGTTTTCCGGGCTGAACGTCGTACTGGCACTGATGCCACTGACGGGGATAACTCAGGCTCTGGTGGGACAAGGTTTCCTACTGGCTCTATGTTCAGGTCTAACTCTGGAACAGCCTCTTGCCTCACCATCCACTGGCCAAAAATTGAATCCTCTTCACTACTACTTTCTGTAGAATGCTCCTCCACTGATTCAACCCTACTCGAGTGTTCTCTCTGTGAAGCCACTGGGGATGTAACTTGTCCCGGGACCACTCGTAATTCAGACCGGTGCAGGTTTCTGGTAGGACCTAGACCGTCTACTTGCCTAATGGTGTAAACTCTGCCACCTCCATCCAGGCACTTCACCACTTCATACGGCGTACTATCCCAGATGTCTTGAATCTTATTCCGACCTTGAAGGTGATTCCTTCTATAGACTATAGTACCATAAGGAAGCACAGGGGCAATCCCCTTTAATGAGGTCGGTACTTGCCGCCTGGTGGCCGCTGTTAGTTGCCGCTGTGCACTTGCATAAGCAAACCGTAGGAACTCTTGCTGCTCTTGCACCCAATCTCCTACCATACCCTCCACAATTTCTTCTTCCGCAACGCCCAGCAGTGCGTCAATGGGTAGTTGAGGTTTCCTCCCAAACATCAATTCGTATGGGGTGTGGCCTGTTGACTGATGCACAGTGGTGTTATATGCAAACAATAACTGGGGTAACTGTTGTGGCCATCTTCGTTTTTTCTCCACGGGCAAGGTTCTCAGTAAATCATGCATAGTGCGGTTAAACCTTTCGCACTGCCCATTACCTTCAGGGTGGTATGGTGTTGTTCGACTTTTCTGTATCCCATACAATTTACATAATGCTTTTAGCATCTCACCTTCAAAGCACCGGCCTTGATCCGAGTGTATTCGTTGCGGCACCCCATACACATAAAACCACTTCTCGATCAGGGTACGTACCACAGTGTTGGCTTTTTGGTCAGAAGTAGGGAATGCCTGTGTGAATTTTGAAAAAACATCTGTCACCACCAGTACATTCTCTCGACCATCGCTGGCCTTCTCAAGCAAAGTGAAATCTATAGCAAGGATTTCCAGAGGTTTAGAGGCAGACAAATGCCCTGGAAAAGTTCGCACCTTTGGAAACTTAGCTTTAGCTACTACACAACGGGCACACTGCTGACACCACCGTTCGATGTCCTTCCCCATCTGGGGCCAATAGCACCTCTGCCGCACTAGGTATGCTGTTCGTTCACACCCCTGATGGCCATGGTCGTCATGAAGAGCAGTTAATACTTCGGCCTGTAATGTCTCTGGTAACAGCAACTGCAAAAACTCCTTGTACTCCCCTGGCCCATGAGTCAGGCGGTAGAGCACCCCACCTCTCTCTCTTATCCGTTTCCAGTGCTTGACCAGTCCCAGTACAGGTTTCTTTTCCATTGCTCGCTCTTCAGAAGAAGGGGGTCGGCCCCGCCCCCAATACACTAGAAAAGCTCCTATTGTTGGATCCGCTGATTGGAGGGCTACAAGATCTACTTTTCGACGTATAGGAAGGGCGTCTATAGTAGCCAAGGACCCAACACACGGAGGCCCACCAGACAAATTTGGACCAATGGGTGGAACAGAGAACCCAGGAGCAAGGTCTTCAATATAAGAAGGTGCAGGTAAGTCAGGTTGTCGGGACAAAGCATCAGCAGCTCTATTGGTGCTTCCAGGTCGATACTTAATGTCAAAATTAAAAAGAGCCAACTGTGAGGCCCAGCGCTGCTCAACTGCACCCAACTTGGCAGTCTGGAGATAGCTCAGAGGGTTATTATCGGTTAGCACTGTAAACTTGGCCCCCAATAAGTATTCTCTGAATTTCTCAGTAATGGCCCATTTCAACCCCAAAAGCTCCAATTTCATGGAACTGTAATTAGACATATTTCTCTCTGTAGGATGCAACCCCCTGCTTGCGTATGCTACTGGACGTGGTTTTCCTTCTTGTTCCTGTGACAACACAGCCCCCAGACCCGTATGACTTGCATCTACTTCCAAGATAAAAGGCTTGGCAAAATCTGCATATGCCAAAACAGGTGCAGTTACCAACTTGTCTTTGAGTAGGCGAAATGCCTCCTCACATTCGTCACTCCAATGCCCATCTAGTAGGCTCAGTCTGGGTCTCGACTTAGCTCCTTGAAGGGTGGCCACTAATTTATGAAGCGGCGCAGCATATCTAGCAAATTGAGGGACAAATCGCCGGTAGTAAGAAGCGAACCCAAGAAAAGATCGAAGTTCCTTCACCGTGGTTGGACGCTGCCATTCTGACACCGCGGTAATCTTATCAGGGTCAGTCGCTACCCCCGAGGCAGAGATCACATGTCCAAGGTAATGGACTTCATCCTGAAAGAAATGACATTTCTCAAGTTTTAGTTTCAAGTTGTGCTGTTGTAATCTTCCCAAAACCATCTCCAAACGCTGTAAGTGGGACTCAAAAGAGGAGGAAAAGACCACAATGTCATCCAGGTACAGTAACAAAGACTGAAAGCGTTCATCTCCAAAAATACGTTCCATGAGTCGCTGAAAGGTACTGGGCGCATTACAGAGGCCAAAAGGCATTCGATTGAACTCAAAAAGGCCGAAAGGAGTGCAGAATGCTGTTTTTGGCTTGTCCTTTTCTGCCATAAGGACTTGATTGTATCCACTAGTCAGATCCAAGGTCGAGAACAATCGAGCACCCGCCAAAGCATCCAAAGATTCCTCAATCCTTGGTAATGGGTAAGCATCCTTTCTAGTCTTTGTATTCAACTGCCTGTAGTCAACACATAACCGTAGAGTGCCATCCTTTTTCTGGACCACAACAATTGGAGAGGAATAGGGACTACAGCTCACCCGCACCACTTCCCTCTCTAAAAGCTCTTGAATATGTGCCTTAACTTGCTCATACTGGGAAGGTGGAAGCCTGCGATAACGTTGACGAACTGGTGTATCATCAATCAATGGAATTTCGTGTTGTACTAAGCTGGTACACCCTAGATCACCTTCAGTTTGGCTAAAGACCCCACTATACCGTTGGAGCAACTCTTTCCCTTTTTGCCCCTGAGCTAATGACAAGGTAGGCCAAGAAAGATTAGACAGATCTAGTGGCTGACCCTCAACCTGTAGTGCCTGTATAATGGCAACACTCCCCTGATCTTCAACCCTCTCCTCCAAAATCACCACCGGGTTTTTGGTTTGTAGCGCTACCAAAAATAGACTTCCCAACACAGTACGGGGTGGTAGCCACACATCTCTGGTCTCCACATTAACTACCGGCACCCAAGTCTGGCCTCTACTAAAAGAAAGATAGGCTCTAGAAAGTAAAATGCCAGGTGGTAGCTTACTGTTCCCAGGCTCCAGCAATACTGACTGTAGTGATGACCCCACATGCTGATTGCCAATAGCTTCCACCAATTGAACTGAGCCTGCTGGAATGCGGATGGCCATACGTCCTGCTACCTTCACTGGGCCCAGGCAACCACTCAAAGGCAGGCAATCTAACTGATGGCATTCTTTGAAAGCCTGCTTCCAAACATACCCCACCGACTGCAAAGGAGGGGCCTGAAAAAGAGTCGAGCCATGTTGTTCAAACAATTCACGGTAACACTGGCCGATAACATTCATGCCCAATAATCCCGGGACCCTAGACTTTTGAATTTTACTATGGGGATCAACAGGATCTCTAATAACCAAAACACCCATTGCCGCCAAGGTCCTACCTAATACTTGCATATCCAACTCCAAGTAGCCAATATAGGGAACTTCCAAACCATTAGCTGCCCTAAGTTGAAGCCAGCGACATTGCTGTAAGGGTCTAAAAACAGACTGAAAATGTTGATTAAAAAATGTTTCAGTAACAGTAGTAACCATAGAGCCTGTATCTAGTAAGCAAGGAACAGAAACCCCTCCCATGCATACATCAATAACAGGACAAACTCCCATTAATCTAAATAATGGGCTAGAGGGCAAAGTGGAGCCTTCAATATGCCTAGCTGGCGGTTGGCCCTCCCCACCAGCCGGTATTAGTTTTCCTGCGGCTTGAACGGAATACCCGCGCTCCTCGATCCCCCACTATCTGGAAACCTACCCCCCCTAGATACTGGGTTAGATCCTCTACCTTCCCGACAAAACCTTGCAATATGGCCTGGTTGCTTACAACGAACACAAATAGGCCTACCAAAAGAATCATATGGATAAGATGGAGCAGTTTGACCCAAGAAAGCCCCCTGTGTAGAAGGTGACTTATTACCCAAAGACAAATGTGTCAACAACATATCCAGTTGAGCTTGCTGCTTTTTCAAACACTCCTTCAATTCAGCTAATTCATTACTAGGTTGAGCCGTTACTGCTTGGCTGGCAGCCCTATACTCACCTACTACCTCAAGTTGAGTATCACAGGAGTATGCGCGGGTCCTTGCCAATCCCCCATGCTCACCTTCTTCTACCCAACGAATAGCATCACTGCGTATAGTTAAAAAGGGAACATTAGGGTTAAGCCTCACTGTACGTTTTAACTCCCGCCGTAACATGCTATCCCGGACGTACTCAATGAATTGATCCCGTACCAAATGATCGCCATTTGCAATGGGCCTAGGGCTTTGGCGTTTAATAATCTCCATTAGGGATAAAAGAGAATGCGAATATTCTCGCAAAGACTCCCCTTCTAACTGTCGACGGTGGAAAAATTGCTTTTGTAATCCAATATAAGATTTAGAACAGCCATAAATATCAACCAGAATGGTGAGAATTTTCTCTGGATCATTTCTTTCACTCGCTGGGCGAAATTTAATCTCCGTTTTAGCTTCCCCATCTAAATGATCGTATATAAATAAGGCTTGCTCACGTGGCGACATGTGACGACCTTCCAAAGACCTGCGCACCTCCTCAACCCAATCTTCTACTGAGGGCATATCTGCAGATTTGCCAGAAAACCTAGGACATTTTCTCTCTCTTGGAATGTAGATATACCGCTCAAACCTATTTTGGCTAACCTCTGCTCGCATACTGGCTTGTGTCTCCTCCCCATTACTGATGCTAGCACCCACATTAACACCTTCAGTAGCTTTCAATCTATCATTTTCAGCTTGCAACTGCTGCACACGTTCGTTCAAAGCCCTTAGTTGTTCTTCCATATCAGAATTAGGCAGAGACATGTCGCCCAAAAAAAAACACCAAAAGGAGTCAATGTACTTAAGACAAAAGAAAGAAAAAGAAAAAATGGTTTCCAGCGTCACGAGGAGCGGTCAGGTCTGCAGTCTTCCTTGATAGCGGCTTCCTTTCTGGCAGCTTCCCAGACGACCCGGTCCGTGGTCCCACTGGATCTGCTAACAAATAACCACTGCTTTTCTTCCACCCTTTTTGTTTTCTTCTCTGCCAAAAATCACCCTATATGCACCGCTACCCTATCAAATATTAAATATCCCCAAACAAATCGGTTAATATATGCTCGGAAAAGCTACACCAGCACTCTAATCCTGCCGACTACGCCAAATTGTGACCCGAGGGCTACCTGATTCCAAATTGTGACCCGAGGGCTACCTGATTCGATTATTATTCGGTAACCAACCCAAAGAATTACCTAAATAAGGCACGCAGAGACGTTAAGAGGCTGGTATATTAACAGGTTTATTAAGGATAGAAAATTTGACAGCTGCACACATCATAGCGATCAGACCCACTTCTAAAATCACATCACCCTAGCACAATCTGGGCCTCGATGGGTTATTAATTACCAATGGTAAAATAACCACGCATAAAAAAAAGGAAGGAACCACAATACCAGCCTAGGTTCAACCCCCCATACTAAATTACACACTGTGATTAAATAAAATCAGTAGACAATGAAAAGAGATTACATAAATATACTTCCAGTCACCCACACTAATCAAATCAAAAATAAACCAAACGTGACACAGCAACCTTCAATATAGGTGGGACAGAAACCCGGCTTAAATGAGCTGAATATCCTCTACCTTTCAGCGTGCGCCTCCTAACCGTCCTTCCTAAATTAAAAAGGCACCAGATTAACCAGGGGTAAAATATATTAGGGGCTGCCCTGGGTCAAAAAGCCTCCCAATAATATACTAAAATATTCCTTTATTAACTATTCAAAAATGATGTAATGCAGAGGTATTAAAAAAGGGGAAGAAGAAAAAGCAGTGGCTATTGTTGCTGACCGTACAGACCGGTTAACTGTAGCAGGTGGAATGCACAGCGCAACTTCACTTTGTAGTACTTCAGATATCCCCAGGGGCTCACACAATATCTGTCACGCCACACTGCTGATTCAGAAAGCCCCCCACTCTCCCTTTAAAATAAATAAACAAACCATCATTAAGACACTAAACTGGGACCTCCTGTGGTTATTATTAATAAAAACCACCAATACCTGACAATACTACGACAGTAATACATATCGTAACTGCCAGCATTTACAAAGCATTTAAACAGCAACCGTACCTGTGTAAATGTGGGCTTCTCGCACACACACGGCGCCAGCAGGCTCAGTCACGTTCCTATGGTCTTCCCCAAAAGTTTAACATGCACATTAGCAACATACAGCTTCACGGATCTTCCCGACGCCGAGCTCAGATTTGCCCCCACGAGATCAAACGATACTTCGTTCTCCCTGCGCGAGACTATATAGCGGGTGAAGCCGAGATCAATCAAAACACCAGTGTCAAAATAAAAGCCCCCTCTATGCTTCTACCCATCACACATGTCAAAACGAAAGAAGCGCAAAGCCAGAGCACCAATCAGGGCCCAGCGGTCACTTTGTTTAGAGCTGGTTTTTTCCCCCCTGATGGAAACTGTTTACCTTCAGTGTTCGCGTCAGCGTCACTAATTAATGACGTTCTATTAAAAGACTGGTTTACCAAGAGTGACGCTGGATGACTTTCACCTGAAATGAGTTCATGAAGCCAGTCTGGTTATAAAAATGATAACAGCACATCAGAGCCAGAATTACTCTTTTAGTACTTTTACTTGATGCTCTTATTTTTTCAACACTGTGTCCACTCACTGTCCACTCTGTTAAACACCCCCACCATGTCAGTCCACCTTGTAGATGTAAAGTCAGAGACGACAGCTCATCTCCTGCTGCACAGTTTGTGTTGGTCATCCTCTAGTCCTTCATCAGTGGTCACAGGACGCTGTTGGCTGGATATTTTTGGTTGGTGGACGATTCTCAGTCCAGCAGCGACACTTTATTGTATGTGTGTATATGTGTTTAAAAACTCCAGCAGCACTGCTGCGTCTGATCCACTGGCACCAGCACAACACACACTAACACACCACAGTTACTGCAGTGCTGAGAATGACCCACCACCCAAACAGTACCTGCTCTGTGAGGGTCCGTGGGGGTCCTGACCACTGAAGAACAGGGTAACAGAGTATCAGAGAAACAGATGGACTACAGTCTGTAACTGTAGAACTACAGAGTGCAGCTATACAGTAAGTGGAGCTGATAAAGTGAACAGTGAGCATAGAAACAAGGAGGTGGTCAGGATGTTACACCTGACCAGTGTGTACATCACTACTGTCTGTTTTTATTAAGGTTTTATTTATTGTCTCAACTTTTTTGGAATTGGGTTCCTATAATAGGAGTAATACATGCAGTTATATGTATATAAGATAAATGTAATTATGAGATAATGAGATTTGTAAAAAAAGTAATTAATATTCAAATGAATTCCTGTTCATAATGTCCAAACACTCTTAAAATAAATATCTAACAGCTGCAAAATGTAATTACTAACATCACTGGAAACACAAGTAAGACAATCTGTTCTTCCATTGTCTATTCAAAATATAGCGAATCTATATAAAGAGGAATTCATCTGCACCAGCAGTGCTTTGAATACATAAATAATCTTCATGAAATGACTTTATGAGAAACTATGGCTTCGAACTTAATAACAATGAGATTTAGTCATCTGTGGGGGTTTTGCTCAGCAAAAAGTCTCTCTCTTTGAAGTCCTTGTCTTTGAGTAGGCATATTGAATTTAGTCGGTGTAAACGTGGACATCATATACACATGAATAAAATCTACTGTGCTGTGCAAAAGTCAGAGACCACCCAATCCCAGTAAAATTTACAACCAAAACAGCAAGTACAAGTTATTCATTTTTCAGTGTCGAAAAAACACACATTTAATAGTAACTTACACAAAAGCCTGCAACGCTAAGGATAAAATCTAATCTATCAGTATTTAATTTCATTTAATTTCCTAATAGAGTGTCTGATATTCTGTCCCCCTCCAAAGAGGCACTAACATTCACACTCACAGCTACCCAACTTCGCCCCAGCTGTCTTCAAATATGTTCCTCATGAGCATCTACCATGACAAAAGCTGATATTTCAGACCTTGTAGACCACCTGCACTGCCATCAGACAAACAACACTTAAAGCTTTCATCTTTGAGAGAGAGGAAAAAAATCAAGCTGATCTGAAAACATCCACAGGTGTTTTTGTCCATCTTTCCACTATGAGAAGACCACTCACTGAGAAAAAGGGACAAAGAAATTGACCAGGACACAGAAACTGGACATCTGAGACCACTTGCATTGTGAACGATAGTAAATGCAGAAGATGCAACCAAGTTCTAAGACTGAACTTCAGAGGTGTGACTGAAGACTGAAGTGTGACCTAGGAAAACTCAAAGCGGGTCCTCTGAAAAGAAGGGAAGCGGCAGGAGAAGTCAAAGAGTGGGCAACATATTCAAAGTTTGATATTATATTTAGTTAGCTTCTGTGTATTTTTCTTTTTTCCTTTTTTATCTTCATGCCATTAAATAAATCAAAGCTTGGAAAGATAAAATATAAAACTTGAGGGTTTGAGAACAGATATAGTTTCTTCTCTCATTTTATTTATGTAGTCATTTGAACAAACTCAAAGGCTATTCAATCATCTGATGTTTACATCTGCGGTCGATTGTCCCAGGTGCTTGAGCCACCTTGAGCCTTTGGACAATGGACCCAGTCAGCTCAGTGACCAGCTCAGCTCAGTATATTTCATTTAGTTGGAAATGATGGACGCTTTCGAAATCAACTAAGTTCACTTTCTTCCATGCGTGTTCATACCGTACAGCATGTCCAGAGACTGCTGTTGCTGGTGTATTCCGATCTGATCCAGCCACTGGGCGACATCATCAGGAATCCAGTCTCCAGGGTCCATGACCACTTCCCACCCTGAAGATATAAATACATAGTTCAGGATTTTATTCCGAGAGTCAGTAAAAACTCGAACTTATAGTACTCGTAGTTTATTTTAAACTGAGTGCATTCACATGCACTTAATAATCTGATAACTGCATAAAATCTGACTTTTTCAGTAATCTGATCAACATGTTTTACAGGCATTAGAGTAAACCGTTAATGGGGAAACTCCAGGTGTAACTGAGACAGACAGTAAACAGATTTCTGCTTTACAACCAGTCAATAAACTCACTGAATACAATGTGACAGAATTGTAACATAAAACTCAAACTGAGAGCTGCAGCTTTTTTACCTGAAAATATGAACATACATCATCTAGAAAATTAAGAATATTTAAATCCTTCATTTTGTCAAGCATGTCACGCTTAAAATTATGGTTCTTCAAGGGTTCTTTAGCAAAGAAAATAATTCTATGTGAAACCATGATGACTAAATGTTTTTTTTTTCTTACATCATGAAAGAGCTCTTCAGACTGATGGAGAATGTTTTGTAGATCTTTATAGAACCTTTTTTAAAAGTAGTTCTATATAGCACCAAAGAGGGTTTTCTATTGTTTTGGTCAAGCTTGCTTCAATCAAAGAATCCTTTTTGGTGCTGTACTGAATCACATGCAACACATTCTCCATAATCTAAACCCCTTTCATAATGCAAAGTGCTCATGATTCTTTGAGTGTTCATGGTTCTATACAGACCCGTTTTGTTTACCCTTCACAAACCATATTTTTGAAGTGTGTAATTGGTTTCAACTCACTACAAATGTGCTTTGTTGCTTTTTGCAGGGTCTTTGTTAAATGCTGCTTGTTTATTTCCAGCATCGCCGTCTGTTTTCACACATGTGCAGACTGAGAAGTATGAAAGAAATCAGAGGAAGAGTTTACAGCACTGAGAAATCTGATTACCTACCTAAAATCCAGCCTTTTTATCAGATTCCTTAATCAGATTTCAGAAATCCCATTATAATCGAAGAAATCCCAATATAATCGAAGTATTGAATGTATGCAAACACACTCAGTGAGGTGCCAGTTTATTACAATTAGGACTTTACCTAGTCATAATACACACAATAACTAAATAAGAATAAAAGAACGTAGTAGAAAAATAAAAGTATTGAGAAAATGGGAACATTTTTAGTTGGAGTGTGAAGGAGGACAGGGTGGAGCAGTTCATAACATAAAAAAGACCATAGTTTTATTACACACTTCTAAAACGTAAGAATAGCTCAGCCAGTTTGCATCGGAGTCCCTGTAGTGGCTGAATAATAAGCCTTAGTATGTAATAATCCTGGGATTTTAAGGGGTTAAGAAATCCGATGCAACTGATAGAGAACCAGGCAGATTTTTCTGGTTTTAACTGCATTGAAGATATTGCAAGATTTGTGTCTTACAATAGTTTCTAGAGTGAGAGTTTGTGGAAAACCCCCTTGCAATGGTATTCATACAAGGTGGGAGGAACTTGTGAAGAACTACACCTGCTTTTGGATGCATTAGAGAGGTGAGCTATTTCAGCACTAGCTAACGTTACTGTTAGGAAGCTGAATATCATACTGTGGTCATGAAACTGTCTTCAAATCATTACAGTGGAGAGAACGGCAGAGGTGGGAGCAAGTCACTTTGTTGCAAGTAACAAGTAAGTCTAAAGCCTTCACAGTCAACTCCCAAGTCAAGATAGTTTTAATTTAAGTTTAAGTTTAATTGACCCTTATTAGTCCCACTATGGGGAAATTTCACCTCTGCATTTAACCCATCCATGAAGTGAAACACCACATACACTCTAGTGAGCGCGCACACACACACACACACAGTAGGGGGCAGTGAGCACACTTGCCCGGAGTGGTGGGCAGCCCAATCTGCAGCGCCCGGGGAGCAGTTGGGGATTAGGTGTCTTGCTCAAGGACACCTCAGTCATGTGCTGTCATCTCTGGGGATTCAAGCCCTGAATGAGGCGAGTCTCAAGTAGAGTCCCAAGTAAGTAGTCCTAATCTTTCCTAAACAAGTCAGTTGGTGTTCTTTAGCTAAGGCCAAAACACTGAATATTGGTAACAGTACTGTAGCCTTTAAATGACAGCATGTTATCAGTGTATGGCTGTATATTAATTTATTATTATTATTATTATTATTATTATTATTATTATTATTTGACCCTTCCAAGTAAAATACAAAATATTTGGTACACAGATCATCCTGACAGGCATACTGGTATACAGAAATAATTAAAAAATTTCTATTGAAAAAAAAAAACAATCAAAAAATGTATTCTTTCTTAAATGGTGCAGCAGATACATTCCACTGCCCCCTTCCACTGCCCCCAAATTCCAGCAAAAAGCTAACAAATAAAAAGTCAACTTCAGCCTTGTGGTGAATATTGCCTGTGTTTACCTGCAGAAGCTGCTAAAATCGGTCAAACAGAGATGCTGTGTTTCTTTTGTTTTGCTATCATGAGGAAAATGGTCAGTTCACCTGGTGAGTTTCTCCAGTAAGGCTGGAGTTTATGTACCAAGCTGGGCTCATTGATGTTTGTTTCCAGCTTATGGAGGCGAACTTGAGCTCTAGCGCTTCTCTCTTCTTCCGGAATACAGCAAAGCACAGTAACAGACCTGCTGGCAGTGCTGTGCGTCAGATTTACAGTAGGAAACAAATCCATTCATGTAAACTGACTGTGTAACTGTCTGCAGTCAGACTCTCTTTTCTTCCACTTTGTGTCTTGAGTCTTTGAGTCATAAGGCTGAAGTCCAAGTCAGAGTCCAAGTCTGAGTCCGACTCATTGGTGTTGAAGTTGAAGTTGAGTCGCTAGTCTTTTTCAATTTTCTCGAGTCGAGTCTGATCAAACTCTTGACTTGAGTCAGCCTTGAGTTCAGACATCTCTGGTTACAGGTATAGTTATGCGTTGTTTGTAAAGGTTTGTGTCCTTATTCCTCCTCTGGTTAATAATTCTGCAGGATAATAATGTGTCCGGTTCCTCAAAACTGAAGGAAACTTGACTTTTTCTCAGCAAAGCTGTGAAGTTCGTGACATTTTCAAAAGCTTTTGAATCCAGGATGAAACATCCACTCACACATCCACGTACTTATCAAACATCTGTTTGAATAGTCTCAGCCGAAGGACCCAAAGAGGGACTTGGCATTTTAATCTACTAACAGTTTTCAGATCTCAAGACAGTTTCTGTATTCAGTGAGAAATTATCATGCTCGTTTGCATATTATTCAGGAGCTGCTGCATAAAACATCTATGTCGGCCTTTCATGAGCGATTCATTTTTTGCACCTATAAGTAATAATATGGCCCATATTTTACATATATGTAATTTAAAAATGACCCCTAAACATCTCACAACAACAGTAGTCTGTTTTGGTTATGTTGCATGTCAGTCAAATGACTGTTGGCCAAAGTAAGTTATGAAGCGCTGACCTGCCATTTTTTGGTCTAGCAAAAAAAATGAACATACAGTTTATTTCACTGCTGTGGTTGATGGCAAAAGTTTGGGTTCTTTTCTCTGTCTAAAAGGGTAAAATGGCCTCTGTCATACTTTAAATAATATGTCCCATGTATAAGTAATATATATCCCAAATGTATATATATATATATATATATATATATATATATATATATATAATGAACGTATTAATGAATGTATATATGGAATAATGATATATATGGAATGAACTTGAACTGACATGTTCATTCTACATATATCAATATTCATTATATATATATATATATATATATATATATATATATATATATATATATATATGCCTCTTTACACTGAACTTATGCCCCCACTGGCTACCACATGACTGCTACATATATTAGGGGTGTAACAAGTATCAGTGTATTATGATGTTGATTCTGTTGATTTTCATGCATGTAATGTAAATGTACATCAAAATCAATTGTAATAATATTTAATAATGTATTTTTCTGACCAACATTTTTGGTGTATTGTTTTTCTGTAGTAACTTCTAGTTACATTTCTATGTTCGCTTAAAAATAACATTAAAAAACAGTATAATTGAATTGAATTGTGAGCCACATTATAGACTCTATTTTCCTCATCAGAATCATAAACCAATTGAATTATGAGGTCTGAGGTTTACACTCTTACTACTGAGCCTGTTTCTCTCTCAACAGCAACAAAGAAAAGAGGAGATAAAGCAGCTTATGACACGACACGTCTGAAGCCTCTCTTTTTATCTTTTTATCTTTATCTTTCTCTCTTGGCGCTGTGTGAGCCTGATGGATTCATCCTTCTCTTTCTTTCATAACTTCTGCCTTACATGCTGTTTTCATTCTCTCATCTGTGTTTATGAAGCTGAGCCGGAGCACTTACCTGACGATGGTGGTGGTGGTGGTGGTGATGGAAGTGATGAGGCTGTAAATATGTTAAAGTTTACAAAGTTTTTTGTAGGAAAGCAGAACAGCTAAGTCCTCGAATCCATGGTAGTGTGTGTGTGTGTGTGTGTGTGTGTGTGTGTGTGTGTGTGTGACGCCAGAGTGCCGCAAAATATGTGCCTCTGTCCTGACATGCCAAGTTCAACGCTCTCTCTCTCTCTCTCTCTGTGCCTGGACATGCTAGGATCAGCACCACACAATCAAAAGGCCTTGGAACCTTGGAATGAGAAAACAACAGGGTGTGAAATATAGATAGAGAGACAGAATCAAAACAAAAAGATATGAGACGTGAAATGCAAGCACCTATAAGTAGTAATACGACCCATTTGTATTATCCATGTTTATAAGCACCTATAAGTAGTAATATGACCCATTTGTATTATTCATGTTTATAAGCACCTATAAGTAGTAATACGACCCATTTGTATTATCCATGTTTATAAGCACCTATAAGTAGTAATATGACCCATTTGTGTTATTCATGTTTATAAGCACCTATAAGTAGTATTACGACCTATTTGTATTATCCATGTTTATAAGCACCTATAAGTAGTAATATGACCCATTTGTATTATTCATGTTTATAAGCACCTATAAGTAGTAATACGACCCATTTGTATTATCCATGTTTATAAGCACCTATAAGTAGTAATACGACCCATTTGTATTATCCATGTTTATAAGCACCTATAAGTAGTAATATGACCCATTTGTATTATTCATGTTTATAAGCACCTATAAGTAGTAATACGACCCATTTGTATTATCCATGTTTATAAGCACCTATAAGTAGTAATACGACCCATTTGTATTATCCATGTTTATAAGCACCTATAAGTAGTAATATGACCCATTTGTGTTATTCATGTTTATAAGCACCTATAAGTAGTATTACGACCTATTTGTATTATCCATGTTTATAAGCACCTATAAGTAGTAATACGACATATTTGTATTATCCATGTTTATAAGCACCTATACGTAGTAATATGACCCATTTGTGTTATCCATGTTTATAAGCACCTATAAGTAGTAATATGACCCATTTGTATTATTCATGTTTATAAGCACCTATAAGTAGTAATACGACCCATTTGTATTATCCATGTTTATAAGCACCTATAAGTAGTAATACGACCCATTTGTATTATCCATGTTTATAAGCACCTATAAGTAGTAATATGACCCATTTGTGTTATTCATGTTTATAAGCACCTATAAGTAGTATTACGACCTATTTGTATTATCCATGTTTATAAGCACCTATAAGTAGTAATACGACCCATTTGTATTATCCATGTTTATAAGCACCTATACGTAGTAATATGACCCATTTGTGTTATCCATGTTTATAAGCACCTATAAGTAGTAATATGACCCATTTGTATTATTCATGTTTATAAGCACCTATAAGTAGTAATACGACCCATTTGTATTATCCATGTTAATAAGCACCTATAAGTAGTAATACAACCCATTTGTATTATCCATGTTTATAAGCACCTATACGTAGTAATATGACCCATTTGTGTTATCCATGTTTATAAGCACCTATAAGTAATAATATGGCCCATATTTTACATATATGTAATTTAAAAATGACCCCTAAACATCTCACAACAACAGTAGTCTGTTTTGGTTATGTTGCATGTCAGTCAAATGACTGTTAGCCAAAGTAAGTTATGAAGTGCTGACCTGCAATTTTTTGGTCAAGCAAATGAACAATACTACGCAGTGATGCTTCTTATGGTATTATCTGTGCTTTATGTGCTAGATTTTCAGTGCTGTGGTGATCTGGGCTCAGTTACTGAGGAAGACTTCCACAGGCAGCTGTACTGCATGAGAGGGGTGCAGCTTGTTGAACCCAATCCAGTCCACAAACTCAATTTCTGAGGCACAGCTGAGACAAGTGTCACAGAAATGGGTCTTGAAGAATTACCATGCAAAACAGTTATAACTGTCAACCAAGAGGCACATTTACAATCTGAGGGCACAAGAGCAGGAGCTTAATGCACAGGAGAATTAGGTAAAGACAAAGACTGAGAATCAGAGAGAGAGAGAGAGAGAGAGAGAGAGAGAGAGAGAGAGAGAGAGAGAGAGAGAGAGAGAGAGAGAGAGAGAGAGAGAGAGAGAGAGAGAGAGAGAATGAGCTACAGAGAGAAATGAGAAAATGAAGAAAGAAGTGAAGAGCGAGAGAGAGAGAGAGAGAGAGAGAGAGAGAGAGAGAGAGAGAGAGAGAGAGAGAACAGAGAGAGAGAGAGTTAGAATAAGGAGCAGAGAGAGAGAGGTGTAAAGACAGAGAGACTAATTTGGAGCTGCAGGAACTTTTAAACTCATGTTGTCTTCGTGCTCTTCGCTTCACCATTAACTTTTTCTGCTGTCCGCATGGGCAGATCTGATCTTTCCAAATCACAGTGTACGTGTGTGACATTTACAAAAGCCGTAATCAGCCGATCCGAGGAGTAATTATCTCCAGGCTTCTCCGTGCTTAACCTTAACAGACGAGAGAGCTGAGCAATGAGTGTCAAGTGGCTCTTTCAGTGGAGGCGCTACAGAGCATGAGGTGTGTATTTGTATGGGGGGGGGGGGGGGGGGGTTGTTGGGTGGTACGATGTATAGAGAACAAATTAACAATACATTGTTCGTGTCTCATTCTCTTTATTACAGTCCAGTTAAAATCAATCTGTGATGTAATAAACAGTTTGGCCAAAAAGCACAAGTTACCTTCACATTCCTCCCATTCCATCCATCACATGACTGCAAAACGCTAGA